>NC_135856.1:5296723-5596723 GCF_031162955.1 Sander vitreus | reverse complement strand
CTCTGTCACTCCATTTACCCCTTTCCTCACGCTCCTCTTCACCTTCCCTTCAATCATCCACACGTCCCCATTCGTCCCTTCATCTATTCCTCCTTCCCTCCGCACGTCTCCCTCTTCTCTCCTACATCCCAGCCGTTCCTCTCTTTTCTCCCAACCTTTCAATGTTGTCAATCCGGCTATCTTTACTCCAACTTCTGCCTTTCTGTTTCCCGTAGACTCTGTGGTGCTGGGCAGAGCGTTATGGCTCAGACGCTGCAGATGGCGATCCCTAACTTTGGCAACAACATCCTGGAGTGTCTGAACGAACAGCGGCTGCAGGGCCTCTACTGTGATGTCTCCGTGGTCGTCAAGGGACACGCCTTCAAGGTCCAAACTTCTTTTTTTTTTTTTTTTTTACTCTTACCTATTCCAACCTAGTAAAATGTAGAATGTGGTCTAGACCTGCTCTAGTCTGCTCACTCTTGTGAGTGTGTGAAATGACGTCTGCTATGATTTGATACTATAAAAGAATTGAATTGAATGGAACCTGTTGGCAATTTACACCCAAAATTAAATAAAAAGTTCACCTGGGAGCTGCACAGTGATTTGCCTAAAGAACTACTGTACTTCATTTTTATTTATTTTTTCGGTGAAAGAACTTTGTATTGCTCATGTTACCTGCTAAGTAACGAGATTATAGAGGTCTCAAAAATGTAGCATTAAAAAGTTATATATATTAGTTTTTTTCAAAAGAAATAAAGGAGTGGCCAAAGTAGAATTAGAATCAAAACTGAAAAAGCTGAAAAAGAACGCACACTTGTGCGTTGTTTTCATTCTTTTTCTTGCATGCAATTTCTGTGTTAAAATGACACGTGTGGGAAGGGTTTTCATTTCAATTGTTCATGGCGCTGGAGGATTGGCTGTGAGGGCTGCAGTAAGGTCAAAATAGCTTCCCAGTGAAGATATTGATACTATTTTGGTCAAAATCAATTGGTAAGAGAGGGGAAATATGACCCAGGTTATAACTGCCAGAGCCCTGCTTTAAATAATTTCTCTTCCTGAGCTCCCTCTGGCCACCTCTGGGAAATAAATCTTTGGCTTTGCCACTGTTCAATACAATGTCAATTTGTAACAATCAGAAATGCGGCTGTATTTCAGAATTTTCTGTGAAAACTGTCAATTATTCCTTTTCAGTTAGATACAATTGCTATGATCAATACAAATTATTTTTTCCAGTGCAGTTCAAAATAAATTCCACCAAATGTAGGTTAACTGTAAACATGGTGGAGATGAAGCCTTTCTTCCACTAGGCCTACATGTTGTTTGGGTTTTCTACTTCTGTTGCGGCTGTAAGCGGTCCAACAAAGTGCTGCAGCGAGGGACTAAACACTGAGAGATGCTTAAACAGACTGTGACGCGCTCAAGCTTGTATTGCAATGATTTATTCCTCCACACGTAAAATACAGCTGGCACTGCAGTTACCAAATGTAAAGTTACTTTGTGAGTCGAAATAAGTGCGTCAGTGCGGCGGTCAACAGAAAGTGTTTTTCGCTCCCAGGCTCACCCCCTCTCTCTGTCAAAGCCCAAAAAACCCAGGTGAACAGGTGAAAGCAAACAAATATGTTATCACTTCCGCTCAAACCGCCATGAAAACGCCCACCACCTACAATATAAGTGCACAACACAATAATCAACAAACAACATAAATGAGACCATAAACAACATGCAATATGTGGCTCCTACAACTTCCTCATACGTAACTGTGCACACAAGCAAGTGCAAACCATTCAATCAGTGAAATATATTTGGTTGTTTAAATTTACCCAGATCAGCTGTGACATTCACATTGCATGGATTTCAATCATAATCGACATATAGGCCTATTCACACCCCAGTTTCTTTTTTCCTGCTGTTTACCCCCCCCCCCAGGCCCACCGTGCGGTCCTGGCAGCCAGCAGCTCGTACTTCCGGGATCTTTTCAATGCTGGGGGGAAGAGCTCGGTGGTGGAGCTGCCCCCGGCGGTGCAGCCGCAGAGCTTCCAGCAGATCCTGGCCTTCTGCTACACAGGACGCCTCAGCATGAACGTGGGAGACCAGTTCCTGCTCATGTACACCGCTGGCTTCCTCCAGATCCAACAGATCATGGAGAAAGGCACAGAGTTTTTCCTCAAGGTAACCTGCTAATGAAGCATTCATAAACAAAGATTTAAGAGTTGAATATTAACATGGAAATGTTTCTATAGATATAAAAATCATTTGAATAATTTTGATATAATGCTATAGGTGAACCCGGCATGAATAAAATAGCTTTTTTTGATGTGCTGCTGCCACCCATTGCACCCGTTGTGTGTGACATTATGCATCATTATGTTGTCATGGGGGTGTCTGTTTTTGTATACACGTTATTGACTCCGGAATAATTGAAACACTGACACAACAGGTACCGTCTATAGTAGCAGATGATCTGATTAGATTTGGAGTGCCTTGCTGCATACATCTACATATTAACGAGGAAAAACTGATTTTCTTGAAAGTACCTTAACACCACCAGACACAGAGTTAGTGTAATACCAGCTATGTGTGTATGTGATGTGTGGTAAGAAAAAATGACTTATTTGCTACTGCAGGATGTGTCAAGTTGGTATTCAAAATGCTGGTTATCACACATGGTGGTGTTTTGTAGAGTCTTGGCTTCTCCAGCAGCCACTTTGGCAAGCTGCCAAGGAATATTGGAAACTTGTATATTTAATAGTTGTTCATTTAATGCTACAGACTAATTCCAGTTGATATCCAGTCCTGTTTAGTATGGGTAATAATACCATTTTAAACCTGCATAAACATTAAATGATGGAATGCTATATATTATATATACATGTATATTTACATAGATCGCAATATCAATGAAATTAAACTTTCATCCTTCTTTATATCGCCACACCTCCAGGTCTCATCTCCGAGCTGTGACTCCCAGGGTCTCCACACCGAGGAGACCCCACCCTCCGAGCCTCAGAGCCCCGTCACTCAAACAATGGGGGGTGGCGGAGTCGGCGTCGTTGCCCCGGCCGCGGGGCGGCCCGCCTCTTGTCTGACGCCCCTCCCCCTGGTGTCGAAGGTGAAGACGGAACAGATGGCCTCCACACCTCAGCCCACGCCACAGCCGCAGCAGGTAGGCTGTCACCGATCATCTTAAAACAAGCAAAGTGTTGCATTGATGATGTAATTAACAGCACCTAGACTTTGAATTATGCAAAGTAGTCTGGCCAAATTAAAAAAAATCATCATTCGGTGAAACAGGCCACCGTGAGTTGGTGTCTCTTCGAGTTTCAGATTTGAAAAGGCTTTTGATTTAGCCTGACGTGGTCATACTCAGATTCTAGTCAGACTGTGAGTCTGATGCTGCTCCACTGGGCTGTGATTATCGGGCGTGTTTCAACCGAACCAGGAAAGAAAATGCCTCTGCACTCTATTGGATAGACCTAAAACCAATCAGAGCAAGGGAGTATGTGACGTGTTTGATTACGTCACTGTTGATCATCTGTCCATCATCGTGTAAAGCCCGCCCTGACAATTTGATTGGTCCAAACAGCTCTGGTTCGAGCATAGTTGCTCCACAACGGATCAATTCCAGACCGAACTTCCCAACCTCAAATGTTGTGGGCGGGGCTAAGTTCAGCTGGCATCCAGGCTATTTTTGATTGACTTTCAAGGGGGGGGGGAAAACATATGCTTGCTGAAAAGCTCATTTAAAAAACATCTATATATTTTGGCAAATCATGTGACCTGAAAGTTGTTTCTGAAATATGGCTTGTATTGTACATGTGTTGAAGAGCCTTAATATTTAGAGAGGAGTATGGTTTTGTTTTTATCATATTACCATCCATATAAATGAGCTGTGGGTGTCAAAGGAGCACATACTGTAGTGAGACAACTGTTTGTCTCACTACATTTATTGTCGGGGGTGATAGCTGTTTAGTCCGTGGGGACTTGGCTTGGGAACCGGAGGGTCGCCAGTTCAAGTCCATGCACGGACCAAGTACCGAGTGTGTACTGGTAGCTGGTCGCTGATGCCAGTTAGCCTCCTGGGATTCAGAAGTGTCCTTAAACAAGGCACCAAACCTACAACTGCTTGTGGCGCCATCCTGTGAGGCAGTGCCCTCACTCTGACATCTTTCCATACATAATGCATGTGTATTGGTCCCGTTTGTGCATGTGGGTCTGTTTGTGTGTGTGTGTGTGTAGACCTGTGCCTTCCAGGAACTACTTTTACTAGCCTACAGTGCATAGTTTGGTTTTCATCGCAGTGTCATATTCACTTATTAACATACTCTTGACGTTTCAAATCAAATTTCAGGTTGAAACTCGCTCACTCACTTATGACAACAACAGACAAATAGTCATTGTATTGTTGTATCACTTATACAGTGCTATTGTAAATATGGACAGCTGTACACGTGCATTTGTTATGACTATATTACTCCTGATCAAAAACTAGTGAGTTGACAACTTTGCTAACAGCCAAGCATCAAGCAAGTTCAACAACACAAGTCATAGCAACATAGTAATATTACTTACTATTCCACTGCAACTATATATAACACTGCAAGACGGACGGCTCGGCGTCCGTCTTGCAGTGTTTTATATCGCGAAGATCTTGTCAACGACTCGAAGCCAGCAAGCTTCCTCCGTCAACGACCTCTTCTGTCTCTTTGACTCTGCTGTGATGTCCGTAGAGGCTGTTGAACCCGGTTCCGTTGCCTGCTCGCCCGGCTCCAGTTCTGCCACGACACTGGCACCGCTTCCCTCAAACACCTGAAAACCTCCTCCTCCCAGCTGTCCAAAGCTCCTGTGCTAGCAGTGTAAACACCAACACTCCCCCAGGTGTAATTCCTTATTGTGCTGTGTTTGGGACGTTTCTGGACGTCAACCTCTATAAAAACGTAGCAACCAGGTGTCAGATCGCAAGCACGCATCCAAGAGGAAGCTATGATAATGGCGGACAGAGCGGCAAAAAAATAAATAAAGCCAATATAGAGAGACTAAACGGCGAGCGGACAAAAGTTCAGAAACGACTGGGGGTTTGCACGCTGGCAAGCACCGAAACACTCATTGAGCCGGGGAGGAGGGGCCAACTTTGAATGTTGTGTTTACAAACCGAGGCCGACAAGTCTTACTATTTCTGCCTTTAAGCTGGGAAGCCATATCGAAGGTGTTTTGGCATTTTGGCCACAAAAAAAGTTGCTGTCTAAATGATCTTAGTCTCTTCATTGATACCGTTTAAAATTGTTGCGTTTATATTTGTTGATGAAGAGGTGAAGATGAATAACCAGTGTTTCGCTCTCCCCCCTCAGCTGGAGGGCTCTCCCTACTCGGTGGTCTGCACCCCCGTGGCCAAGCGGCTGTGGGAGGGGGGGGGGCAACCGTGACAGCGGAGGGGGGTCTGGAGGGGGCGGGGGAGGTGGGATGAGGAAGGCCGCACGCTACTCTTCCTCCTCCTCTTCGTCCTCCTCCTCCAACAATGCTACCCAGGATGCCTCTGGGCGGGGACCTGCAGCCAATGCTACTATGATGGGCGGCGGCAGCATTGCCACTTCCATGGGAGGAGCTGGACTCAACAGTAACCATAACAACAACAATAACAACAACGGCGGGACCCCTGAAGGCACAAGCCCGGGCACACTGAGCATGTACACCAGTGACTCGCCGATCAGTTACCACGACGACGAGGAAGAGGACGACGTAGCGGATGAGAGCGCTGAAGAGCAGTACAGACAGATCTGCAACATGTACACCATGTACAGCATGCTGAACGCTGGAGCAGCAGGTAAGCTCCGACAGCAGACTTAGGGCCCTATTTTAGCGATCTAAGCGCATGGTGCAGGTGCGTTTAGGGTGTGTTCAAATCCACTTCGCTAGTTTAATGGTGGAAAAAAGGGTCCGTGCGCCAGGCGCATGGTTGAAAAAGGTTGTACTTAGTGTCTTCATTAATCATAGGTGTGTTTTGGGCGTAACATGCAATAAACCAATCAGTGTGTCATCTCCCATTCCCTTTAAAAGCCAGGCGCGTTTGGACCTTGGCGCATTGCTATTATGATGGTGGATTTGCACCGTAATATTTTTATTTGTAATCTTTTGTGTGCTGCTGCGCTTCCCTGTGTGTGTGACAAGCATAGTGTGCGCGCTGTGCATAAGCCTAGGTGCATTTTACTAATTTGTTGTTAAAATAACTGTGAAATGCGGCGCTATATCTATTGACTTTAGACCAGGTTTGTGTTGGTCAATGGCGCGATCACGTCCCACTGCCTCAACATAGCAATAATGAGAAGAATGCCCCTGAACACACCTCCACTTAAGACCAGCACGCTCATGGGCGCACAGATGGGCGCAGGTGCATTTGCTATTGCGCGGGCGCTGGACGGGAAATTGACAACTGCGTCGGTCTTAAACTACTAAAGACACTTGCGTCGGGCTTTGCGCTGTGCCGGCTGCAAGATAGGGCCATAAGAGCGTGAGTTCATTTCGAGGTTACCGTGTTTTTCATGTAAATCTAAAGTCTTTGTCTTCTGATCTGTAACTCTTGCTGTAGAGTGTTTACAAGTTCCAGTCCTGTAAAGCTTATTTATCCAAACTTCTCAGGAGTGGAGGATGTTGAGGAGAATGAAATGTTCAAAAACGTTGAAACCACTAAAGGTTGTGGATCATGCCTCAACCTTATGAATTGTTTATAGTTTATTTAATCAAAAAGACGATCAGATAGTTGTTTGGTGTTAAATATTCAAAACACTGACAATTATACAAACTGAAATGTATCCAAACTACGCGAGAAATGTGAACAGTATCATCAGCAATCAAGTTAGAGAGAAGATTTTGCAGCACGACATTTTACATGTTGTTTGGTTTAAAGTTCAAGAGCCAAGGGTCTGGGGGGGGCTTCTTTAGGTCTAAGGTCCAGGATTGATTTCAAAATATGGGGGGAAAAAAAGACCTTCGCCAGGATCCACGTGTCTCCCAAGACCTAAACATATTCTCTAATTCGGACCTACTAAAGTAAGAATAAAAAGACTTCAGAAAGTGCACTAAATGGTTTTATGCATGAATGGAGGCAAAGAAGCACGCACTGCAAAGTGGAGTGTGATTGCTGCTGTGCTGTAATCCTTTCAGCATACACTTTAGAGTGAATTAGCTCACTTATATTATGGTTACAATTACAGCACGGAGGTTTTCTTCCTCTATTGAATGTTCATAGAGCAGAAGTTAGCAGGGCTTAGGGTCAGGCAGGGGGCTAAGGGTTAGCTCTTCTTACTGTTAAAACATTTTGCTGATGTTAGCTCACTATCAGTATATGAATTCATAATAATTTAATTTGTGCTGAACTGCCAAACGTGTGCACTTTTGATTTTATGTGCACAGTCTAGCCAATCAAAAGTATTCCCCTAGAACATGATGTAATTAACCGTTTATTAGCTATAATAGTACTTGGAGAATTAGTTAACAGTGTGAAAGCCATTATTTAAGTATAAACAACCACAATCTTTTTAAAAGATTTGGCTGCTCTTAACATTTGAGATGTTTGGCATCTTTTCCTTGTTTCTATTCTTCAAAGTAAGGCGTTGTATCCGCCCTGAAAGTCAAATTTCAAATGATACCCAGCCCTAACTGTACATCATCCTCCCTCCTCAGTGGTCGGGGAGCGGGTGGAGGCTCTTCCCGACTTGGCCCCAGACTCAGGCGGCGGGCGGGGGGGCAGAGGGGCGCGGTCCCGGCAGGACCTGGCGTCGCTGCCCGCCGAGCTCATCAGCCAGATCGGGAACCGCTGCCACCCGAAGATGTACGAGGAGGGCGACCCGGCCGAGAAGCTGGAGCTGGTGAGCGGAACCTCCGTGTTCATCTCCCGCGCCCAGCTCATGAACTGCCACGTCAGCGCCGGCACCCGCCACAAAGTGCTGCTCAGACGCCTGCTGGCCGCATTCTTCGACAGGTCAGTGTTCAACACGTTACACATACCAAACATTTGGTTTGTCAAATGTAGTAAGGACAGTGGGTGTATGGGATAGACTAAATAACAAAGACAGAGCATTGTATGAGCTGCTTTGAATCACAGACTGCAGGCTGTGAACTAGACTACAATAGGAGTCAATCCACTTTTTGACATTGAATCAAATTTTCTTATCAACCTACTGAGGTTTGAAAATTTGGATTTTGAAAAAACTGTGTCTCAGTATGTACCACAGCACGTCTTCCAGCACGTGGCCTCTAGCTCACCCAGTAGAGTGTGCGCCCCATGTAGCCCCATGAGTCCTCAAAAAATAAATAAATAAAAAGATTATTTTATGTGTACCTTTTTTTTTTTTTTATATCCATTGTGTTTTGATTTGCCCTTGCTCAGGAGCACTCTTGCTAACAGCTGTGGAACTGGCATCCGCTCTTCAACCAACGACCCGAGTCGTAAACCCCTGGACAACAGAGTGCTGCACGCTGTCAAATGTGAGTCTCACACACACACACACACACACACACACACACACACAGTTTTTAATACTATGAATACTGTAAGTTACATCTCAGTGCTCGCATGCAAAGTTGCCCTTTGTAGCTTTGAAATTTACATTTTAGACTCCTCACCGCCGGTTCCTTTTCTTCTTTTGCCTTTGGTGTTGCCCCGGGGTTTCTTTCTTCATTTTTCTCTCTTTTCCGTCCTCCAGTCTACTGCCAGAACTTTGCGCCGAGCTTCAAGGAGAGCGAGATGAATGCCATCGCGGCCGACATGTGCACCAACGCCCGCCGCGTCGTCCGCAAGAGCTGGATCCCCAAGCTCAAACTGCTGATGGCCGACAGCGACGCCTACTCCGCCTTCCTGGCCGACAGTGTAAAGATGGAGGCAGACGCACTTGGGGCAGAGCAAGGCTTTGACCCCGCCTCCTTGGAAGCGGTGGCAGCGACGGCCGCCACCAACCATAATGAAGCAGGAGGCGGAGCCACGCAAGCAGACACCCTCCATGGGGCGGGAGGAGACGGCAGCACTTTGTTTTGAGTGAGTGAACGGACAGATAGATGAGTGGACAGATTGATGGAGGGAGGGATGGCATTTCTCTGGGGGGCGATGAATAGAGAACGGTGGCCACTGTGGTCCTGATGACTGCTGTCACTCCTCCCCTAGCTGCCATGTGTTTTGGGGATCTATTTCTTCTTTTACACCTCTATTGGTCAGTTTGTTCTGCTCTCCCTCCTTCGTTTGTCCACATTTCTGTCTCTCTCGACAGCCCAGAATGCCTCACCTTGGGTTGTTCCTCCTTCCTTTTCTGTTGGAGAGAGGTGGAAAGACAGAAAGGAAAGGTAGCAGAGAGAAGAGGTGTCGTCCCCCTCCCCCGTCTCCCCCTCTCCCCACACACCTCTCCATTCCTCTGCAACCTTTCAATACCTGATTGTTTCAGCCTTTATTTTTTATGTTTTTAAAAGTGTGTACTGTCACTAAGGCCCCTTTCTTACCATAATCAATCATAGACATTCCCTGGGGTGGGGGGAGGGGTAATCCTGTTTGTAGAAAGTGATATTTCCTTCCTCAAACTCCGGTAACACTGTTGTTTTGATATTGAATGTATGCGTGGTGGCAAAGCATCCGAACGTGTTGTAAGTCAGTGGAGGTTGAGTGAGCTTGTACAGAGCCCTTTTTTGTATTTTCTTTGTTTTTTGTTTTGCCTTATTTCATCTGGACGGCCAGATGAAAGCTCCTCTGAGAGCGTGGGATTGATGAGGTCAGGGGTTGATATGAATATTGATATGTACATTGCCATGGTTTATGGGAAACTGACCCACTACGTCTTTAGAGAGCTGCTGGTGAGTTCTGACGGACCATGTTGTAGGGGGGAGAACTAATATTTGCTTGAAAAAAAAAAAAACTTTCCCCCTTAAACCTCCACCACTTTCTGACCCTAAAACGTAAAAAAAAAAAAAAGACTATTACAGTTTTACTTTTGTGTTTAAATTCTCAATCTCAAGTGTGTAATGTTTGCCAAGCCTCCTGAGGGAAAGGAAACTTGTTACTGATGATTGTCAAAGAGTTTGCGCGTGATAAATGCACTGTGTTATTTCCTGCGGTATGAGTACAATCAAATTAAGTTTTTGTACGTATCAGAAAGAGAAGAGGGGTGGTTTTATTTAAAAAAAAAAACAACAAAAAAAATGCATAAAAGAAAAAATGCAAGCTGAAATCCAATTTATATCTCTGGTTATCATCCTTTTTTTTTTTTAAAGTCCTAAGGAAAGTAAAAAAATATCCAAAAGCGAGAGTGTGCGTGTGTGTGTGTGTGTGTGTGTGTGTGTGTGTGTGTGTGTGTGTGAGAGGATACAGCAGCTATATTCTTTTGTTTTCAGCTCATGTTTCAATTGTTTTCCCTTAGAATATCCGCAGCCATGCCAGTTAGCAGAACAAGTTTTCTCAGGCTCTGCTGCCTGGATGCGTGCTCGCCTGGCACGGACAAAGGTGCTAATTCAGGCATTGGTACATTGCTGGGAATACAGCTCTGTATGTGTAGGTGTGTGTTTGAATGGGCCGCACAGTTTTGTGCGCGCGCTGCAGCAGAGAGAGCGCGGGAGGCCAGACGGTGTGTTTTCACACACGCTTGGTCGATTCATTCACCCAGCACTCACACGCTAATACGCATTTCGGCGCTGTCAGCCGCATCATCTACAGTACACCAGAGCAGCATGGGAATTAAAGGGGAATCACACCCAAGCAGAGCCGATGTTCGTCACATGTAAGCGCTCCCCTTATATTTTGTGCTTAATGAGGCTACATTAGATCTGATGGAAAAGGTAAACCGTCACTGCGCTGGCTGGGAGTTCTGTTTGTTGGTTTGACAGTTCATTTCCTGGCTTCATGTGAGGTATTTAGAATTATAAAAAAAGAAAGCTGCTAAATGGTAATCACACAAGAATGTAGGCATAGAGACAACCCTGAAAGTCTTATTGCATTCATATTCGCCTTTGATATTTGCGTGGCTGAATGGTAGCTTTCAGAAGAAAAATGTACCTCCAGAATCCACAATACAGCTGAATACACCCATCAGCTCAACTATGGAGAGGGCTTTTTGCTTTGGTTCAATTTGAGGTTGAATACAGGGGCTCCAGGGGAACGTTTTGATTTAGTGCCACTGATATTTTAGTCCCTTAATACCATTGTTGTGTTTCAAATGGATATTCAAATCCTCTTTACACCAGATTACAGTTTAAGTTTGACCTCAGTTTGAGCTCGGCCTTTAAATCATAAGAAACAATCCCTGACAATCAATGTAAAAGCAGTAGTGTGAATCCCATGGAAGCAAAGTTAGCCAACTGTAAATGTGTGTACTCTACTCTTTTTTATAGTGTTAACAGAGTACTATGTGCAGCCCCGAAGTTTTCTATCTTAGAATTCAACACAGCAGGGTAAAAATAAAAGAATAGTTTCTCCATGTATCCAATCGATGCCAGATTCAAACAAATTTAAAATCAGTTTCAATGTTTTCCCGGCTAACGTCAGGGCAGAAGTGGACTGATTACATCCAGGGCACAAAAAATGGTTTGAGCCCGACCGATAAAAGGATTTTTAAGGCCGATATCGATACAAATATTTGGTGACTTAAAAATCCGATATTCCGATAATATTGGCCGATATATATTTATATATGTAAATCACCGTTTTAATAAAAAGAAAAGTGTTCCTCTTATCTGTGAAATAAGCATGTGAGCCATTTCAACTCCACCTCTCAAAGTATCAGAATCGAGAGAATCGATAGGAACCGGAATCGAAAGCAAGAATCGCAACTGGAATCAGAATTGTTCAAATCAAACCGATGCCCAGACCTACATCACAGCGTGATACTTCAATCGATTCTTTTTTTATGCAAAATCAGCTACTAATACTAATCAAGCGGAACTGGGGTATTAAGAACTTGATTACGGACCCACAGCCGTCTCAGTTTTTAAAAGTCTTGTACTTATTACTGTTATTTTGTTTGACGAAAACAGAAAATATGAAGTGGCACTAAGTTTCACTCTGGAGCCCCGAGTCTTCTCTGCATGACAGCGTTTAGAGTAAAAATTACCCGATTGGAATTTTCTTTTTTGAAGGTCTTCAGCAATGATTAGAGTTTGGAAAATGGATTTGTTTACAAGTATGGAGATATTTTGGAAGTTATGAAAAGCAGACTCACTCTGGTTCGTTGTCCTGAAGTTTGTCCGTCAGCTTTGGTGGATTCGGCGAAACCTGTGATGAGCGGTGGCCACATCAAGTGTTTGGTCAGCAGA
This sequence comes from Sander vitreus, assembly GCF_031162955.1. Classification (NCBI taxonomy): domain Eukaryota; kingdom Metazoa; phylum Chordata; class Actinopteri; order Perciformes; family Percidae; genus Sander; species Sander vitreus. Next base: position 5,584,462 of record NC_135856.1, on the reverse strand, counting down.
TACAGTAATGGCGTTTTTCCACTACACGGTACCTGCTCGACTCAGCTCGACTCTACTCGCCTTTTTTGGGTTTTCCATTACGAAAAAAAAGTCCCTGGTACCCGCCAACAGGTACTTTTTTTTAGTATCACCTCCGTCGAGGTTCCAAGCGAGCTGAGGCGAAACCAAAAGGTGACGTGAAAGCCTGCAGACTACTGATTGGTCGGAGAGAATCGTCACTAATCACTGCGTCATAATTGCTAGCGCCAGACACGAGGGTGTCCAGAACAAACCCGACATTTTTAAACAGTTTAGCCAGCGGTGATTTATTTTATTTTTTGCTGCCTCCAGCTTCTTTTGAAACTAAATTTGTCTTCTGGCTGTGGCAAACAGCTACATGCCGAGAATCAAAAACAACACACATTGGATGTTATGCATGTGTGTTGCGTTAGGTCGCGGCAGTTTGCTGCAGCGACGGGGCACCGCGGTCGAGCCGAGCCGAGCCGAGCCGAGCAGGTACCATGTAGTGGAAAAACGCCATAATATTACTTTTGAAATGTTGATGTATGGACTTTAGGGGGCAGCAGAATGCCTCCGGTGTCAAAAGTGTCGTCATCATAGTTAAAAAAGGGAACGCCTTGAGTGTTTACATATGAAAGATAATCCAGCTGTTACAACCACGTTTATAATACATAGTTTTCTCTGCTTTTATGTACCATTTCCTGTCTGTCAAATTAGCATATCTTCCAGGACTGGCGAACCAAACTTTGGCGATTACTATTGCTAGGAAATTCCCAGTGCAAAAAAACTAATCGTATCAAAATTGTCGTCGTTTTTTTTTTTTTTTTAAGCGTGATAATCTTGACTAACTTTGAAACCCAAACAAGAAAGGACTTTAGATTTGTTTTGGTATAAACTTGATATAGACACAACTGATTTATTTTTCTCTTTTTTTTGGCGTATTTGGCCTGTTTTGGTGTCCTTTTTTTAAAATGAGAAGAAATCTCAAGCACCTTATTGCCAGCATGGCATCAGAAATGCCGTGGTGAACTGTAAAACGTCACTGTCACACGTTTATATTGATGTTTGGACTGCTACACGCACACACGCACACACACACACACACACACACACACACACACACAGACCCTCAAGGTGAAGGGTCTGTCGTTAAATTGTCTCTTAAACTAAACGGAAACGGCGCTTCACAAAATCTGAAAGTTGAAACGGTGAAGAACCAAAACCTGTCTTGAACTGAACCAGTTTTGTAGACCAGTGTTATAAAAGAAAAGTCTGCTTTACCTGACAATTTATTTTAGTTTTTTTTATATATATATATTTAGATGTATATCAAGATTTCTTTTAAAATAAGGCTATCAGTCAAAGAACCCTTGGTCCTGAGACGAGCACCTAAAGGTCCTACAGTCATGAGGTGGAAGGTAACTGGGGGTATCTTTTTAACCCCACCCTGCCCCACCCTCTACTCTGGAGCACATGGTACGATCCGTGGAGACTTAGCCAAGTACAATAACTGAGGACAGAGGCAAGAAGAAGCATGAGAAAGAAAGAAAGAAAGAAAGAAAGAAAGAGATTGGAGGAGGGGGCGATAGAGGAGACAGTTTGCACATTTTGGTTTTGTTTTCCTTTATACATTTTATTTTTTATTTTTATTTGATTCAATTGCTTTGTGTGAAACCGCGGCCTTAAATGAGAAAACAAATTCAGAGATGGATAGAGATGGAAGAAGAGGACAGTCTGAGGGGAGAGAGGAATGGTGGGGGGGGGGGTGTTGACTGGGACGCTCAGACAATTTGGTGTGAATGGATGCATGCATACTGGTGTGTGTGTTTGGGAGCTGTTTGTAAAGGCTTTTAGTGTGTGCATCTGTGGGCAAACATAATACGTGGGTGTATTTTTAATATCTGTGTGTGTGTGCGCATATTAATGTATGTATGCAGTTTTTTTTCCCTCCCCGCTAGCTTCTCTCCATCTCCATTTATGGCATGTTAATGTCTGCCTTCTCACTCGAAAGAGCTTTTGACAGTGGTACTGTGTGTGTGTGTGTGTATGTGTGTGTGTGTGTGTGTGTGTGTGTTTGTAATGCGCATGCCTATGCCAGGCTGGGTCTGCGTCTCGATCTATGTGCTGCATACGTGTGTGTCTGGCTTCATGCGGCAACTGCGCATGTCTGTCACTGTGTGTGGGTGGTTTGGGTGCTCAGCTCTGCAAGGTCTGTGTGTATGTGTGTGTGTGTGTGTGTGGGTAGGTGGTATGTGCAGGGAGATGAGTGGCTGTTTGTTTTTGTCTGCCTCACAGAGCGCCATACCTTTTTTCCTCTGCCACACACACACACACACACACTCACACACACACACACACACACACACATCTGCAGGGTCACATATACACAGCACAGACTCTTTACATCTGTGCCATATCAAAGGTGCAGATGTATTTTGAAGCCATGTTGCACCTCTACTGTTCCTGGACAGGAGTTTTTACATAAAAGTCATTGAAATGTAAAATATATTTTTTTTTAAAGTAGATCATGAGCCCTTCTATCCACTTTTCCTTTCAGATTCCCTCTTGCTATATCCCTTCTCTGCCTGGTGAAACGTCCTGTATTCCTGCATGGGACCGCAGCCAGGACACTGACACTTTTTGTCTCTTGATTAGTCCCCCCCCCCCCCACTCATTTGTTCTTTTCTTCCCACCTTCTCCGTCTTCGCCTTTCTCTGTTTCCTATTTTCTTTGTTTACAACCTCTCGCTCTTTATGTATACATTCCTGTCTCTCTCGCTTACTGTCCCCCTAAGTCTCCCTCCCTCCCTCCCTCTCCATCACACACACATGCAGAGAAAGGAGCTAAATAGTGTCAGTCCCTTGTTGCTTCATTACATAAACCCTCATTTTCTATCCACCGCTGCTTCGACTCCATTTTCTTCATAGAATGCAAATCCCTGCCAAACTCTCACCCATATATCTGTGTGTGTGTGTGTGTGTGTGTGTGTGTGTGTGTGAGTGTGCATTATCTGTCTACAACAACAGATGGGGCTGCCAAATATGTTGTTGTTGTTGCATGTGCGCATACATGTGAGCTGTTTTGAATGCAAATATGCAGATGAATGGGTATAGGTACATCTGACCAGGCTCATCAGTGGTGTGTGTGTGTGTGTGTGTGTGTGTGTGTGTGTGTGTGTGCGCTGCCCACCCCCCTCTCATGGGACAATGTGTGATCTTTGTGTTTACTGCACCTTCATTATTTTATTTTTTTTTAATCAGACAATTGATGAGGAAAGCCTATGTCCCTATGTTGCCCTGGCGGAATCAGAATGTCCACATGAGAGACGCAGGCGATCCTAACACGAATATCGACCAGACTGTTAAACCAAGTGATAAGTGGGGGGGAAAAGAATAATTATAATCATCCTAGACTTGAGCAGTGAGAGGAGGAGGAGGAGGAGGAGGAGGGTGTGCTGTTCTTCCTGAGGAGGAGATGTTTGTTAAAAATCTCCCAGGACAGATGAGGCATTGCGGCAGTCTGCCGTCACATGAGCGAAGCCACAATCCAGACAAAGGGAGAATAGTGAGAGGAGAGGAGAGAGAGAGAGGAGGCTAATGACGGAGAGGGGGAGGAGGACGGGGAGGGAGGGGGGAGGTGGTGGCGATGGTCTCTCTCTGGCCCTGTGCCACCAAGATAAATACCTGGCTGCTTGTTTGTTTATGTAGCGTGGCATTTTTGCAGAGGGGCGGGGTTGTGGGCTGAATGAATAAACGCTAGAGTTGCCTAAATCCCTTTTTTTTTTTTTTTTTTTTTTTTTTAAACAACCCTAAGCAAGACAAGCTTATTGGACGATGACAGAAGAATAAAGCTTTCAAAACTTTGGTTAAGGTTTGTCTGAAGAACAAGGAACAATGCCTCTGAAGTTGAAATTGCACTAAATGTCTGTAAAAGAAAAAAAAATGTCTACGTCCAGAAACACATTTGGCCGAACGTTTTACCCCCACTGTCCTTTTAAGCACTGCGATATGATAATGCGATGAAGACATTTTTTTGCTGCAACTGTAGAGGTGATCTGGCCTCGCTGGCAGTCCATTTGCCCAGCTGTTGTCGCTGTGTGTTTATGTTGAACATCTGTAATCCACAACTGGAAGGTCAGGAAAAACATGGATTTCTGAATTGGTGGAGCACGATATTAACAGGTAGTGTGGATATCCATCATGTTTAATAGTACAGTGGTTCCCACCCTTTGTGACCCTTTAATCAATACACAATCATGTATACATTCACCTGTAATGTTTCCTTCTCAGATTGCTTCATTTTAATAATGTGAAGAGGCTGCAAGAGTTCAAACCAGAGCTGAAAGGATTAGTTTATTAACTAACCAGTGGATCGGCAGAAATTTAATTGGATTTTGACGATTGATTGATTAATTGATTAGTTGTGGTTCCAAAGGTAAATATTTGCCTTTTTTTTCTTCCATGATAATGAATGGAATATGATTCCGCGCGGTCACGGAAGGCTTGTATCATGTGGACGCGCCGACAGTTTTGTTGTCATTACTTAGAATTCCTCATGGGGGAGACAGAAACTACGCACTCTAGCTTTAACGATATCCAGAATTTCAAAAGGAAAAAGGAGCAATGATAGTTATGCTGCGTTCCAGGCAACCCGTAACCCGTGTTTTCACAACCTTCTGCCCGTGAAAGTGCCCTGGAACGGCAGTCAAACCCGTCACTTACTACCCGTCACCTCGTACCAGATCGTTGTACTCCCAGTTACAGTTTTTGACGTCTCACACACACACACACACACACACACACACAAACAACATTGGCGACCCCTGTTGATGCTGTACAGACGCCGGTGATTTACGATGAGAAATAGAAATAAATATACATAAATAGGCAACGTAAAGTAATTCTGCACACTGTAATCAAAACAACACACATACAATTGTGTACCATTACAGGTTATGTTTATTAAATGAAGCTCAAAATATGTCGCCGACTAGAAATCGCTAGTATCAGCTAGCGCTAGGTAACGTCAACGTTGGGTAGCCGCTAGCTAACGCTAGCTAGATGGATTTGTCGTAACTTTGCCTGGAACGCTACCAAGTAGCGAGTCGTGACTTGAAGTCATAACTTAGGGGCTAAAAATTGTGTCTGGAACGCAGCATTAGATCATGTGGGGAAGCCAGAGGTTAGGATCCACTGTATTATGTACTGTGTATTAGTTTTAGACCCCAGTGTTGTTTTGACAAACAGTCTAAATGTGGGCTTTAATCTTCTAATACAGGTGGGAAATTGAGATAGATATTTTGTTATTATGAGAAGTTATTTTTTGCCACTGTGCAGATTTTGAAAAGAATGTAGAAGTTGTGATTAAAGAGGGCTACGGGCGGATCCAACAAGATGTGTTTTGGCCAGGTTTCCGCTGTCGGTCAGTGTTTGGCCTCAGGGTGTCGACCGGCTGCACAGGGGTTGAAAATGGTTTTCGCTTTCAGAGACGAGACATTTTAGAGAAATTCGGCGTACTTCCAACGAGCACAGCAAAAGGGATATTCTCTCTTTTCTGTCTGTGGTTTATTTCGTCTTTGATTTGGAGGAAATGTTACGGTAGCTGAGTGCTACTGAGAGGAGAACGGAGAAAATGATTTTCATAAAGAAGTTTTGAACACCTCTGCCCTGCAAAGAGCAAAAACTGAAACGGAAGTAAAACTCAGAATATCTTTTTTCTATTTTTTTTTTTTTAATGAAATCTGAAACCTACCTTTTGTCCTATTTTAGAGGTAATCCTCACGTTGCAGCCTTTTGCCTCTTTGTAGGGCAGCTATACCTGAGCACAGTTTTACGACTAAACGTTGAGCGGGGCCAGAGCAGACTTTTCATTTCTATATCTTTCTCAGCGATACGAGTTTGGTCGCGCTTTTAGAAGAGCGTTTGTACACATTTCACTCTTGTTTTTGTGTGATGGTTTCATTTTCTGTTGCTACCGCGTTTTTGTTTTCTACATTTTGAGTTAGTGTACTGTAGTCCTCGAGAGTTCCTTTAAGACTGATGCTACTAATAATTCAACATTAACACCTGTACGTAGAGTTGCCAAGTTGTGAAAAAAAAAAAAAAAAAGAGAGAAAGGGGAGACATGGTTAGCTGTAAAATAGTCTAGAGAAAAAGAACCACATATTTTTGCATTGCGATTGTTGTATGATCGAGGTGCTGCGGACAGGAGGGAGGTTTTAATGCTGGACCAGCTGTTGTTTTTTTTTTGTATTGTACTGCAGATGTTGTCCGGGGGCGGGATCAGGGTCTGCAGAAGGCAGACGGACTGATGGACGGGTGGACGGTCGGTCGAGGCTAACAAAACACTGTCACGCTTGCATCATTTTAAGGCTACAAGTCTGAATGTCTGCTAAAAAAAATCTCTTCATGGATACAATCCTACTCTCCATTGCCTTGTGATGATATAAATACATTTCTTAGCCACATTTGCATAAACTCCCATGAGAAATAGACCCAAAGTACGTTTATTTGACCTGGCTCTCGAACCAGCTTTGCCACAAAGTATAAGCTACTGCTGCTTGAATGTTTGTTTTTTTTCCACATAAAACGCCACATGGTGGCTAAATGCAGCTACTGCAGCTCAGAGAAGGAGGGGGCGCCTCAGCGGCTGCAGTAGCTACCAACGCCACCAGAGGGCGATATCCCAAGAGGCAGTGATCCCACACAAAGCTACGATTGTAACGAAAGAGTCTCGATCACTGTATTCATCGGAGCACCTTAACAGCAGACCTGCCGGAGGCTTCTGCTGCTCTTTTTTTTTTTTTTCCTTCATTTTTTTTTACAAAAATCCAACACAAGACGCAAAAAAAAAAAAAAAAACGTCCACCGCACGTGGGCCCAGAAGCCAAATAAAGTAGTCAGTAGATTGAAAGTTGCTGACACGACTTCCGAAAGACGTTTTTTTTTCATTCGTCCATCCACGACTTTGGTCCGATTTTGGCTCCTGATCTCCGCCCCGGCTACCGATCCACAGAAAGGAACTAAAGTGACGAGGAGAGTCTAATCTTTAACAAATATAAATTTAAAACAAAAATAAAGCACCTTTGGGCGAGCGCTCAACTGTCCCGGAGAGCCAAAGCCCTCTGCACCTTTCTGAGCACGCTGTCTATGTCACTTCCTGTCTGCGGTTTGGATGCTGGTATCAGAAGCGGGACTTTTGTTTTGGGGGGGGTGGGGGTGGGGGGGTGTGTAATGAAAGGGTTCTTTTTGTATGTTCCTTATTTTTGTTTGTTTTTTATCTTTTTGTACTCTTATTCCCTTTTTTAATTTTGTATGTTTTCTCTTCTCTCTCTTTATGACATTCGTTGTGTACTGTATAAATGAAAATGATGATGATGATGATGATGTGCCCAATTCGACCTGTCTCCCCCCCCTCAGATGGGAAGCGGGAGCATAGACTGTGCAAACTCTCCTCCGTCTGCATGGGGGTGGGGGAGGAGTTAAAGGGGGGAGGGGGGAGATCAGGTGGGTGAGGGGTACCAGTAAAGGGGTGAAGGTTGGAGACAGACAGTTACAGACAGGGTTCCTACACACATCTGGGAATTGACATGAAGTGAATTCTGATTTTTTTTTGTTTTGTTTTAAGAATCCCAGAATCCCATCACTGAGAGAGGTTTGATCTCCCAGAAATCATTTGATGCCCAATTGGTTCAGCGTCAATCCAAATAAGCACAAAACTTTCGGTACGACAAGTCAAAACTTGTCTTTAGAACCCGCTTTTCGGCTGATAATCAGGCAGATGTTTCACGTCCGATTTCAAAAATCAACTAAGGAAGCAAAGACGGACGACTTCACTGTCCTTTCAACTATCGCTCGTGGGCTTTGACTTGCACTTGTCACGTTGATTCACGAACAAATGTATGTTCTGGTTGACGGCCTTATTGCCCTTTTTTTAAACAAATGTTTGAATCCAGTCCAAAATGTTAAAAGAAAAATCCACCCTCAAACACTTGGAACACTAGTTTTAGAAACCACATATGTGGATGTTTTGTCTCCCTCCGCTAAAGCTGCTTTAGCTTATTTTTTTTGGCCACTCGGGGGCACATCCAACACATCCAGCTAACACCGACAAAAGAGCATTCATTGGGTATCGTGGTTTCTGGCCACCTGACAAAACCAAGTCCAATATTCTCCCTCTCCTTTAAGCTCCGTGTTTGGTCTCCACCCACTCCTGATGAAGAAATCAGGCTCTTTGGCTGCAAAACTCCACTATGTTCACCAGCTAGTACCAGATTGATACCATATTAATTTTTTGGGGAAAAGGAGGGTGGATTTTTCCTGTGTAGGGACCCTGCTGAAAATCTGGAGTGATGTCAGGAGTTGTGTCGTAAAGTGTGCAAAAAAACAAAACAAAAAAAAACTGGCTAAACTTGAGAACAGAGGAGCGAGGGAAGTGGATTCGAGACATTTTTTTTTTCTTCTTTTTTTTTTATCGTAATCCTGAGGTGAATCCTCATAGTTTATTTCTCCCTCTCCATCCCTTCGTCTCTGCTCAGCCGCCTTCCTCCTCGTGTTCCTCGCCGCCGCGGCCTGACCTCATCATCAACCCTCGCCCCGGCCTTTTCCCCTCCCCAAGCGACGCGCGTCTCTTTTCCTCCTCCGTTTACTCCGCTCTTTCCCAAATCCCCACACACCAGAGACGAGACAACACACACACACACACACACATATATACAGTACATGTAGAATATATACGTAGATACTATATATGTATAATATATAGATACTATATATATATATATAATATGCTTATTAATTTACCAACACACACACACACACACACACACACAGTATATGTATACATTTATACAAAACGGGCAAACCTCTGAGATACAGAAGCTCGCACACACACCTGCAGACTCACAGGATGTGTAGCAGGGCGTGTGCGTGCGTGTCTTTGTGTCACTGATGCAGTTTTTAAAAAAAAAAATAAAGAGAAAAGAAATAAGTACCAGTATACCTCGGGAGCTCTCAGCCATAGCAGACCTTAATGGCCACAGATATCTCAGCGCTGCGAGCAGCTTCTCAACTGCTGTGGCTGCCGTTACAAAGCAGGTACATGCTTTTTATTTTTTATTTTTCAGGAACAAACCCCGGGAGCCTCAGCAGAGCGCTCTCGGACCATTTGAATGCACACAGCAGCAGGGTTTTTACAGAAACGGGGACGCAAGCCGAGAGTCCACGTCAACACAGTCTTACCTCAGAATTATATTACAGAACAGGGGTGGGGGGTGGGGCTTACATATGATCATAGCAACCGTGAATGACTATTTTTTATTCCTTCGCTTCCTTGTCTCTGGTGTCGTCGGGTGAAACTATAAATATATAAATATATAAACTGTACATTATGACATAGAAGCACTATTGAAGTCTGATTGTTAGATGTGCATTCGCAGCATGAGGTATTATTCTTTATTATTCTTCATAACCCAGTAAAATGAAAAAAAAGAAGGTGATATAACGGCTTTTGGAGGTAAACAAAACAAACAAAAAAAGGATAAAAAAACAAAAACAATGCAGTAACATCTACTGATGTCAAAGAAAAATACCCGACCTTACCCAGCCACGCACACACACGCCCTGCCCCCCCCCCCTCCAATCACCCTGAAGCCCCCTCCGCGCACACCCCCGCTCCGCCCCGTGTACATGCCAGTGTTTCCCCCATGTGTTCCAAGTGCCAATAACTTTGTGAATTCCTAACTGTGACCCAGTAATAAAGAAGATTGCACATTAACTACTGTAAAGAGAAAAAAAGAAACCATGATTGAAAATGAGGAAATATCTTAATAAAAAGGTTTTTAACAAACAGGACTGACTGTACTGCTGTGTTGGGTCTTTATTTACCTTTTATCCAAAATGCCCTCCAGTAGGATTGGATCACGTTTAACGGGTATTTTGCTCCATTTCAAAATCTTTAAATTGAGAATATGTTACTTTTGCTGAACAATTACAGAATAACGGCACGTTGAATTTCCCTTCGCTACTAACAGTCATTAGCCACAAAGGTATGTGGTTTTGTCGCGTGTCACTTTAACTTTTTACATTTCTAAGAAAACAATTGTGTTATTTCTTACAAAAAGTCACACTTTAAAGTCCACTCAAGCCTCCACTCCAATCAGCTTTTTCAGGTAAGTATGAGATCAGTCCTCAGGTTTAGATATTGTGATGTTTAGATAATGTGATGATGGTTTCATATTTCTCACCTTTAAAATGACTTAAAAATGGATTTTGATGGTTTAGTAGAAGTTTGATGATTCCAGAACAGCCACTATGTTTCCTGTCTAGATTGGCAAAATTAAGAAAAAGTCAAGGATTGTTTCCTGTTGAAGAATCCACTAAATTCACACCATCAATTATCCGCATTCATGTTTACTTACTTTTTTTGTCTTCTGGCTGGGAGCCAGCTTCTAAACAGGTTTCTACTTTCAAATCTCAGATTTGTCAGAATTTCCTTGAATGCACCCAAACACACTTGCTTTTCAAAATGCACAACTTACTGTTGTGCTGCTGCCATTGTATGATGTGAACTGCAATAATGATGGTCACTCCAAAAACAAAACAATGGTTGGCTTTTTAAAATGCCCATTCATTATTATGAATTAATTGTCAAGAGGCTTTCACATGACAAAACCACGGGTGTACAGCTGCAACTAACGATTATTTTTTAAATTGTCGATTAGTCTTGCATTGCCAGACCTTCCTCCACAGCGCTGCGGAGGAGAGTGTCTAGTCCACACAGCATTCTGGGATGGGAGAAAAACGTGCTCTGGTTTATTGGCATATCTTTAAACCAATCACAATCGCCTTGGGTGGCGCTAAGCACCGAGCAATCCTGGAAGTGGAACGTCGAGGATGTAGACTAATTGTCGATTGATCTGTCGATTATTTTCTCAATTGTTCGATTAGTTGTTTGGTTTATAAAATGGTAAAAAGTGTCTCATTTTGTTCAAAACTCAAAGATATTCAGTTTACTGTCACAGAGGAGTGTAGAAACTAGGACTTTGACCTTGAATTTTCATACAAAATGACAAACGGATTCATTGATTATCAAAATACTTGCCGATTCATTTAGTAGTTGACAACTAATAGATTCATCTTTGCAGCTGGTATGCTCCTTTTGATCACTTTCACGTCAAAACGTTTCAGGGCTTTGGCGTTTTTTTCTAAAAAAAACAAAACAGGAGGAGGCGGAGCTGCACGTGCGCTAGAGGCTGACCTCACGGGTAAGAGGCTGCATCAGCCAAAGTTTTTATTATTATTAGTGGGGCCATGGAAATACCACTGTACCACCATATTCTACTTCACTATTGTATTTTTTGGGGATTGTACGTTGGTGGCAAATATGACACTAGAACTGTGAAATGCAGAATCATCACATCCTATTCTAAGAGCTGAGCCATAATGTGACATGCTTCAAAAAACACCTTGAGTTTGAAATGAAAGTAATGGTGTGTGACAGGCCTGCAGCTAGTGAAAGAATAGCCCTCACCATTTCAAACATTTTGGTTTTGTCCAACAGTCCAAAACCTAAAGATATTCAATTTAAAATGATATAAAACAGAGAACCGCGAGAAAACCCGAGAAGCTGGAATGAGCGACTGTTTAGTATTTTTAGTTGATAAATGACTTACATTAATCAATTATCAAAATAGTTATTATAGCAATTCCATTTCTGTCTATACAATTAATACATTGTCTGGGTTTTAGGACTAGAGTTAAAAATGTCTGAGGTTGTAGGTTTTCTATCCCAGGAATGAATATGTTTATTTAAAAAAAAAGAAATTTGCTCCCGGGGCACCTGGGTAGCTCACCTGGTGGAGCATGCGCCCCGTGTACAAATGCTCAGTCCTCGCTGCAGCGGTCATGGGTTCGATTCCGACCTGCGACCCTTTGCTGCGTGTCGTTTTCCCTCTCCCAAGTCTAAGCTGTCCTGTCAAATAAAGGCCTAAAAATGCCAAACAAATTCATCTTTAGAGAAAAAACAACTTTGTTCCTGGGACATTTGATATAAAAATCGCAAAAACTTATCAGATCAGTCTTCTACAATCGGTTACATAACTGGCTTACAGTGTGAGAATTTGTATTTTAATTAAGCTTATCACTGACCGGCTGATGTATGACTGGGATGCTGTCTGTGTTGGAGTTCCACAGGACGCCTGCTACATGTGTGAATGGGTCGCCCTCCTGATGGCTGCCTGCTTTATTTTTTCAGAGTTCCTTGCAGTAACTGCAGCCACCAGGGACCTCGCGCTCCTAAAGTAAATGTAATTTCACATCGCGGTTCTGCTCTCAGGGTAGGATGGGATGTTTCCATTTCAAACTGTGCCTCTCAACTAAAAAGTGCCTCCTGTAATTTAACATCTGCAACTTAGTGAAAGCTTTTATATGCAATACAAATCCCAGAGGGAGCATAACATGCATTTAACACACACACACACACACACACACACACACACACACACACAGCGGGGGAACGAAGCTACCATAGCAGTCTAAACATAGATTTATTCATGTTTTAAAACCTCTTAAGAGACTACTACTTACATGTTAAAACAAGTATTAAAATGTAAGTTCAGAGGAACACTCATAATTAATGAAATCACCATTTAGTCACAAACCTCCGGTTGCCGGTAAGAAAACAAGGTTACACTTTACCTGAAGGTATCTACATAAGAGTGACATGACACTGTCACGAACATGTCATGTGTTCGTGACAGTGTCATGTCACTCTTATGTAGATACCTTCAAGTGTTACCAAACAATCATAATCGATTCACTTTGTCAAAGCAGCCACAGCTGCAACATAACATTTATTCTTCGTGTAGTGTTTATGAAAGTCAATACTTAAAAAATCTCATATAGCAGAGTGGTGAAATGAAAAGTAATGTGTAGCCATTGTTTAGTTTTTTTAAAACTGCAAATAATGGTGTTGTTAAAGGGCACAATGGCGGCCGGTACTGCATTAAGTTCAGCACATTCAGATCCTCTTCTTCCTACAGGAGACATCCAATAAAAGAAGAGTCAGAAGTCAGTTTCCCAACTCCACCTTTAACACCCACAAGGTTTGCTTCATTTTTAATTACTTTTTAAAGTCAACAACAACTGACATTTTAATGCTTGGATGCCTTTTTTTTTGGGAATAAAGCAGTCAAGATGGCAGGTTTTGAAGAGTCGTAACATGTTTTGAAAAATGTACCTAAAAGTGTTTACATTCTTTATAATCGGTGTTAAAAATATTAGTATCTGTGCTTTTAAATATGTGCAATAAAATATCATTTTAACAAGACGCATCTGAGCCAGTTCATTGATCTGCTCGGTTAAACAGGCCTGAAAAGAGTTTGACATTTGCTCAGAGAAAACTGAGATTCACTTACTTAATAAAGTGGCACGCATCATTTCTGTAGTATCGCAGTGACTTTTGTGACAACGTGACATCATGACTTCGCGTAAACATACACGCCGACTTTCTTAAGCCAAGTGGCGCGTCATCTGTACGCATTTTGAGCTATCCGCGTGAATGTCTACAGCGGACGTAAACATACACGTCACGTGGCGGGTTACTGCGAGAAGAAAGCGAAGGTTGGGTTTAGGAAAAGAAAAACAGGGTAAACACGCTAAAAAGCGAGTATGCGTCTTTATAACACGCCAATAATGGCAAACGAATTAGCGTGTCATACATACGCCATTTCATGAGATCAGTTTGTGATCAGGTGTAAGCTTTGTCACAATTTTCACTGGCTTGATGCATTAAAATTGACAGATGTGTGTGCAGTTCCATTTCGGATAGAATAAAGGACTAGAAAGCCTCAAATTAGACTTTCTTTAGACCCCCAACTGGAAACGAGCCAGAAAAAGATTCAAATCAAATGTATATTAGAAATCCTTCTCATACAAGATGCCTGTATCTGCACAAACCTTGTGTGTGCCGATGTCTTACAGTGAGTAATGACTGGAGTGGAAACCATACGAGTACTTTGTTTATGCTCGCAGCCATTTTCCCCACTGAAGCGTTTAAGGAATGATTGCTTGAATATGTAAAAAGCACATTAAAAGCAAACATTACCTGCTGAGAGAATATGATTAGAAAAGCTCTGGCAGTGAGGGAACTCAATGAAAACATCACTGAACCCCCACCTGCATTAAATCCTGGGGTCATGTGACCCTCCCGACTCCTTTGGTAAAACAAAAAAACAAAACAAAAAAATGTGGAAATGTTTCAGGAGAACTGTCATGAAACGTCTTGCTTCATTCTTTTCTCTAACTGGGTGACAAAAGCAAATAACCACGAGTGAAAAGCAATCTGGATCACACAGGATTAAAAACAAAACTGATTCTGCGTAAAGCCTTTGTACAGGAATCGTGTCAATTGACACAATAATTCAAGGTGTTATAGTTTGTATTTATACAGCACTGTAACCCACCCTTGTGTGGGTAGTGCTACCCGACCCGCGGCCTCCAGCAGAGGGAGCTGTAAGCCTGGAGCTGGGCTGCATGTGGATGCATCCTGCCCAGCAACTGTTCCTCCTCTCATTAGCTAAAGCTTTTCAATCAAACAGCCGAAACCCATTCGCTCGAGCCGAGGCTGTCTCTCGTCGGCCAGTGTGGGTAACAAAAGCCTCAGCCAATCGGGTGCTGAGCCACCCGCAGGGGCGAGAAGGCGGCTGGCTGCAGACCTGACTTCCCCTCACCGAGACGCATCTCAATCAGGGCGGGAAATGGAGCGTTTTCTGTTGGCTGGCCAGAGCGCCCGGGAATCTGACATCGTGCCGTGCCCGTCTAGGAGTCGACACGTTTTTTTTTAGACAACAAACACCGCAGCAGCTGATTTCCGAAGGTGACTAACTCCTCCCTCCTGGCTGAAGTGTGTTCATCAGTGAAATCAGCTGCTGTCGTGTTGGACTGGAAGGGAAAACCTGCAGACTTTTGGCCCACTCTCCTGATGACTAGTACTTGTTGGTAATTTCCCACCATTATTCACATGTAGGCACAGAAAACATTTTCACAATATAAAAATAGATTTAAGGCAACACTGAAAAAAACCCTGACCCCCCCCCCTCCCCCACGCTGCTCCCGTCTGCTTAAAAACACAAATAACTGCATCTTTCTCCATTTAACAGTGAATACATCTACATTCATCAGTGTCCAAAAACTACTTTCTGGCTGGTTACTCTGCCAAGAACCAGGTTTTACCAGCCAACGAAAATTGAAATGTCACAGTAGCTGCTCGAGTGACATTTTGTATTTATCTTCTGGAAAATCTGTCTTTCCTTTGCTCCTTCTGTAAGGCACCTTTTTTTAGAACTACTTACTTACCAAATAAGTCACGTTTGTGGTTCATCTCAGTTCAGCGTCATTCAAAAGTTATGAATGATGATGAAAACAAGACTGTTTTGTAGTTTGGAAGAAAAGGAACTAGGAACTCAAGTGTTCAAGTGCTGTTGGTGTTAGCTGATGTATCAACATAACAGATGTTACCGCCACTGGACAGCTGTTGGGTGTACATTTCAAACCCTGACGTACTTGGTAATAAACATGCACGTTTGTGTTTTTAACCTGACAGCAGCGGCCTCGTATCCCGACCCTCCCGCTGAGTAACCTTATTTCAAACAATAACCGAAATGCACCAACGTGAAATAAACAATACCACCCGGGATTTCCGCTGTGTTAAGCTCCTCCGCTGAAGTTAAAAAAAATAAAAAGAATCATTAAAAGCAGAGAGGAGGAGGATTTGTCTCCTAACTTCTCTCTGCAGGTCACCAGTTTCTCCTCAGTGGGCGGAAAGGAAAGGGACGGGGGGAGGAGGAGGAGGAGGAGACACGTCCTTCTTCCTGTTTATGTCAGTCCGTCCATCCATCCATCCATCCGTCCTATCAGGCGGGAGTCGGTGAACGTAGTCGAGAGGTCAAGAGGTCACCGGCATCAGAGAGCGAAGAAGAGGATGAGGACCACAATCATAACGGTGACCAGCACGCCGATAGCACACCACTGCCTCCGACCTGAAGAGCACAGCAGGGATATTTAGATGCAATACAAGCCAGGCTGAGACTTAAGGTCCACGCACACAGAGTCCGCAATATACGTCTGAAATTTTCAGACGTTAAAAAATAAATACGACCACAAGTTAATCATGTTTACACTCTGCTTCCGAAAATATAGTATGTCATGAAAGAATGGAACGGGTTCAATGTTCTGCTTTTTTCCGCAGCAAGCATTTTGATAAGGAGAAGGCATTAGCCTATCCAGAAATGCAGTACAGTAAGATGCTTGCAGAGTGCAATGTATCATTTCATAACTCAGATAGTCTCAGAAAGTCTCAGAAAGTCTCCTGTCAACATGTCAGATGGTAATATCCAGTAGGATGATGATGATGAGGAGAATATGAGAACACAGACAGGAAAAGGAGAGCAACAGTGTAGTGATGGAGACAGAGAGAGAGGGCTGTGCGACTCTTTCAGAGAGAGAGAAGCGAGGGGATGAAGTGAGGGAGAAGGAGAGAGAGAGGCAGAGCGACAGCAGCGCCACATTTTACTTTTTGGGAAATTTTTCGCAACTCGATTCATTAATACGCATCGGACTGAGTGTGCAAGGTTTTTGTGCTTGACGAATTTCTTAGAAGACAGATACCAAAAAAACGCACACAAGTGTGCAAGGACCTTTAATACATCATATGTTCATTGGTTTTTTTCTAGGCGAGAGGGCAGCTTTCAACCTGCTGTGACGACATGAAACGGTGTAGATATCGGGACCGCTGCGTCACAGTAAAAGGAATGGGTTTATGGAACAATCTCAACAGTGAAACCAAAGACTCTAAGAGAAACACACATACACACACATATTACACACTATCTCACAAAACGATAAACAACACATTTTAAGTCAGAGGAACCTGAATTGTCATAACAACCAGTGAATCGTATGGCACAAAATTCCCTCTTTACTTCATAGACGGACAAAATGATCTAATTAACCATTGTCCTGTAGTAATCTTTACAAGGTGGATACACGTAATGCCCCTTTATAAACACCTGTCAGAGCATGCTATTGGACTTCATATTCAGTACATATATATATAAAGAATGTTGAGTTAATACTGTAAATTGTCTTCATTTGGTTTTGTTCGGTTCTTTTGTGACTGGTAAGGGAAGAGTTCTTTTTTTTTATTTAATTTTTTTGTTGTTGTGAAATGTATGTTTTTTAAAAGGAGGGCAGATTATTATTATTATTATTACAGATTAGATTCATCTTCGTTCTGCTCCTATTCATTCAGGACTTGAAGTTTGCATTCAGTTTTTGTTTGTTTGATGAATGAAATTAACTTGTAAGTAAATAAATAAATAAATAAATAAATAGATCTTGGGGAATACGCTTATTTGATTTCTTGCTAATTTATAAACCTTTGGACAGAGCCAAGCTAACTGTTTACCCTTGCATCCGGTCTTGCTAAGCTAAGCTAAGCAGCCACTGAGTCAAGCTTCATATTTAGCGTACACACAGTAGAGCAGTATCGATGTTCTCACCTACCTATTGGCAAAAGGGGACTAAGCTTATTACACAAACTGTCAAACTATTCCTCAAAGCCAAAATAAACATTCAGTGAGGGCAGACGAGTGGAAACAGAGCAGTGTTTAAATACACGACAGGACAGCTACTAATAAAGCAGTGATTTGGATGTTCTGTGTAATTCTCCTGTGATATGAAATTCCCCACTCAAGGTTCACTTGAAGCTTGTGTGATTATCTATGTGCAAACAGTTTAATTGCAGAAGCGGAAACTAGACGCATCGTAGTACGTAGTAAAATATCAGCGTCAGCAGAAGGGACTGTGGAAGTAATTGTTTATTGGCATAACTGTACAGATTGAGCATTCCAATGAGTAATTCAAATCATTAACGTCTACCCCGATACATGGCGTTATTGATTTTATCAGCACAAACTCAGCTGTAGTCAGGCTTTTTTTCCCCCTCCTTTCCACAGTTCTGCTTCTGATCCCTCGCAAACTGCAGTCTCCAGATTTCATTTATGGCGTTAATTCATAAGCTTTTCCCAGTGTGTTTGTGTTGCCAGCGGCCACTTACTCATGAATACAAATTACAATTTTGCAGTGGTTAGCAAAAAAAAAGGGGACTGTGTTTGTGTGTGAGAACTTACTGCTGGTCATGTGAGACACCTTCTCCAGCTTCTTGAGGACCGAGTCCATACGGGACGATGTCTGGTCCATCTCGTCTCCAAAATCCCCCAACATACTGAACACCAAGAGAGGCACACGTTCATTTAAACAAAGTGGAAAACTCTCTCACTGTGGCCACTTTCAGCAAAATCGTAATTATTTTCCCCACGATTTGTTATATCAATTCTTTTCCCTAGAATCAATAATTTATTTATTTATTTTTACCAATGATTCACCTAACTATTTTCGGTGGTACCGCTGATAGCGACTACATAATATCCGTTTCCCGCAAAACAGAGCAAAAGCAGAAAATGCAGAAAATCCATGTTAGGTACTGCTTTACAGATTAAATAAATGTCAGACTGACTGACTCACATGTGATGTGGATTCTTCTTAGAAAACAAGTCGTTTTCATAAATGTCTCAGGATATATTGCAGTATATAGCAGTGTATAGGAAGGA
Organism: Sander vitreus; assembly: GCF_031162955.1. Lineage (NCBI taxonomy): Eukaryota > Metazoa > Chordata > Actinopteri > Perciformes > Percidae > Sander > Sander vitreus. The sequence goes on along the minus strand of NC_135856.1, from coordinate 5,565,795 downwards.
AGAAGGAAAAGAAAATCGCAATACTCAATACTATCGGATCGCAATACTTCTAGAAATCACAAGAAATGAAAATCACAATACAAATCCAATCGGCACCCATGTATCGTGAAAGAATCGAATCGGGACAAAAGCATATGGTCCCGGCCCTACTAGTGGGCCGAAAAAGCAACAGAGTTTCATCGAGTTCTCATGTGCAATTTATATAATAGAAGATCGATATTTGGCGTCCTTGTATCGGAAAATATCGCGATACTATGCTGTATTGATTTTTTCCCCTCACCCCTATCAGACACCATGTACTTCAATATCTATTCAACCACTAAAACCAATTGGTGCGATGAAGCCTTGGTACCCTTGGCCGTTGCAGGCATTTTACAGCTGTACAGGATATTATGTGGGGAGAAATAAAATGTGGCCTGGGGCTCCGAATGATGTAGAAAAACAAAACAACTTCTAAAGGATAAGAGATGATGGAGTAAACAAAAGGTCAGACAGCTTGAAAACTAATTTTATTGCAACTCAGACGTGACTTACTGTGAGTCACATTGCATATGCTGCTAACTGTGTTTCTCCTGCTCAGCCCTGTGTGTTTAGTCACTGTCGTTGTTCACCGACAGCTGATGCGAACGGAGCGGAAAGGAAATGATGTTACAGTGAGCTAAAGTAATTCTCGTCCTATTTCCTAAAGACGTGTACCTGATCTGACGCTCAGCCTTCTGTTGACTAAACAAGTCAGTAACAGGAAACATTTATGGGACCATTTAGACATGTAGGCCATATATATATAAATTAGCAGCTTAAGAAGGCAGGGATGTTCAGGTCTCCCTTCACTGTTGTCCTCTGAAGAAATTAATTAAAACAAAAAATACAGGAAATGATGTCCATAGCACCCATTAGCTTTAAAACGGCTTCATTATTCAGACCTGACCATTCAAATTCTTATTACTAAGATTCCAACACTGTGATTAACTACTTTACTTCAGTTATTATGATTGCAACATTTCCTAGAATTCCTTCTGATATCTCCCACAGAATGACTAAAGGTGTTTTGCTTCCAGCTGAAGGTGGCATGTGGACACACAATGGTGTAAGATGACATCGCCATTTTCATTGTCAATTCATCTGCTAATTATTTTCTGAAATATTCGATATATCGTTTTGCCAATGACGCGTCGGAAAATAGAGAAAGATGTGGGGTTTTTTTCACAATTAGATTGCTTGTTTTGTCTGACCAGCAGTCCAAACTCCAAATATATTCAGTTTACTGACACAGACAAGAAGCACATCTTCACAACGGAGCGGCTGGACAACAGGAAACATTGGGTTTTTTGGTTTGGTTTCTTGAACAACGCCGTAAACAAGTAAATGATATTAAAAAAAGAACTGCTGATTAAGTTTCTTTTTATTGACTAATCGTTTCCGCTCTACGGAGGGACTGACACCGAAACCTGACCAAACTTGATGTGTACCGTTGATTGTTTTAGGTCACTGAAAATAAAAAAAAAGACTGCACAGTCCATTAAATGGATTAAAATGACTCGATAGGGGAGTTTTTACATGTTGTAATTGTGTCGTCTTAACCAGAGAAATATTGACGCATGATGACTAAAATCAGTTTTTTACAGTCAATCGAGAATAGTTTGTGGAGTTATGCGTGTGTGTGTGTGTGTGTGCATGTGTGTGTGCACTCACACAGCCTGCTCATCGAGCTCGTCTCCGATGCGTCCCGACATGTCTTTGAGGACTCTGATGCTGCCCGACACCAACTCCAGCTGCTCATCCTGCTCCTCCATGATCAGCTACACAGACAGACACAAGACACACACACACACACTCTTTATAGTTGCTGTTAATCCTCAGCTTTAAGGCTTTCATTTACCAAAACATTTGTTCATGTTATTCTGAAAGTACTGGTAATTTTCCCTGCTAAACATGATTTGAATTAATGTCTATTGTTGCATTGATAACATTAGACTTTGCCAGTTTTATTGACTACACAGCACTAATTTGCTTTAAAGAGGGACGCGGGCATGCACGCACCCACGCGCACATACACAGTTGGCAGGGCTGATGGAACTCCACAAGAGCAGAAATACACCCTTCTATCATAACATCTAAAGATGTGAACGAGCAGTTTTTATTAAATTCAATTTCCAGTAAAACCACAACCCTACATGAGACAGGATGTGTGAAGACATATTTTCATCATTCAAAAACCGAGGAAATAGAAACCAACAGCTCACTCTCTCTGACACTGAACTTTACCCCTGCCTCGTTTCATAAAAAGGACTACAGCAGGAATCCTACAGTCTTCCGCAAAGTGATCCTTTGATCAAATCCTCCTCCTCATCTGTCAACAAACCAATAGGAATGAACATTACAACACTTTCAAGCTTCACTCTAACCGATTTTTTTAGAAGTCTCATTTTTACAACTGCAATAAAGTCCCACAACACAATTTCAAATATTTGAAAAACTACATTAGCAGTGTAGAGAGACTTTAGTTTTTTTTAAACGTATGCTCCTCCTAAATGTCTAGTTGAATTCTTCATCGCACTAAAAATGTGAAATAAAGTAGAGAGTATAAAACCGATGAATAAGATCTCTCTCCTCCCTCTTTTCTCCTCCATCTTCCTTTCATCCCTTCTTTTGATCAAACCCTACTTCTCTCGCTTCCTTTTGCCTCCCAATGCTGCTTTTCTTCCTCTTCCCTGCTATTTGGTATCCCTCATCCACCTTTTCTCGTTCCCCCTTACCTGCTGTTGTTCCTGTTGCTCTTGGATGTATCTGGAGTTAGCAGACACCAGATGAGCCTCCAGTCCCGTTGACCTGTCCCTGTCCTGGCCCGATGAAGTAAGCAGAGCCTGGACAAATACACACACAAGACATGGGGTTAGCAGGGGGAAAAAAAGTGTGTATAGTAGGCCTGCATGATAAATCGTTATAAAATCGCGATCTTGATTCACCCCTCTTCACGATTTAACTATTTTTTAAGAGTTTAACAGATAGAGCCTGTATCAGGGCCATATTTAGTTCAATGTGTTATATGTCACTATTTTTGGTAGCCTACTGTACTTAAATGACCAGTATGTACTTTATTTTCTTTATTCATTGAAGCCTCTATGTTTACAGGCTTGCAGATAAATGTGCTATAGGTGCCCAAAAAAATCCATGTTTGGTACTGCCAATTTTTGTTTTGTTTTGTCATGGTTCATGTGTGCAATAAACATTACACTTTGTGAGAAAAGAAAATCGTGAGATCAATTCTAAGCTAAAAGAAATCGTGATTCATATTTTTCCCAGAATCGTGTAGGCCTAGTGTAGAGTTGCAAAAGCGGGCCAGTGGTTGGAACAACGCAAGTTTGACAGTTTGCTGGAACTTTACAGCTGACTACAACACTTCCCAAATCATAAGATGCTGCGATAATTTGTTTTCAGATGTGTCAGAGCGACCTGCCGACACATCAGCTGGAGTGTGAAAGATAAGTTAAATTAAGGTTTGACTGAATTAGTAGGGCTGTCAAAATGATGAGATGACTTAAAACAAAGCCTCTGAAAACATGGACAACACTTCAAGTGAGCTTTTTAAATGACTACTCCATAGAGGCAGACAGGAAATGACACAGAGCCTCTGATCAGATCTGAAATCGATATATTGCAGTTGATGTGTCCTACGCCACCACTAGGCCAGTGCCAAAATGTAACTATTTGTTTATGAAACACCTTTAAAGTTGTTGTTTTTTTGTTTGTTTTTTTAGGAAAAACTGAAAAAGTGGTGGTTCAGGATACAAAGTGTATGTAGTCTTTATGTGTGTTTTTGTGCGTTTAAACATCAACCAACCGCTCTGTTCTTCTTCTCTGCCTGAGCCACGGCAGAAGGGCTGGACAACTGATCCTTCATGTCCTGCACATACACACACACAAAAGAAAATATCACTTTAAAAAACCCAAGTCGGAAGTATTTCTCTAGAGGATCAACTGACACATTCCATAAAATATGGGATCCGTTGTTGTTGTACTTTGAGAGGCTTAACACTCTGCCCCCAGATAATATAAGGCCCTAACAGATTTGCCCAGTATGCACAGTTACGTTTACTGATACCTGATGTGACCTTTACACAAAGTGGGAATTGCTCCCTCTCTCAACATATTTTTTGTTTATTTCTTTGCTTTTGTTTTGGTGGTAATGGCAGTATGTGGGTGGTGTGGGATTGATACTCAAATAAGAAAACAGAAATCCAGACACTGTACCTAAATGAATGGATCTGTATGGTCTTATCTTTCTTGAATAAAAACATGGTTTTAAAAAAAAAAAAACAAAGTGCAAACAGCTTCACTGATGTCAGGAAGCCTTTTGTTCCCGGTCGGTAAAGCTCTTTGTTTGGCTCAGATGACTCAATTCTCATCGGGTCTATTTTCAAGACAGTACCTTTTGCCTGAAAGGCCCACATGTTTGAAACAGACTCATATTTTCCATTGTGCCTACAGCGTGGACATTGATTATAGTTCAGCCAAGTCAGGAGCTTAACCACTGCAGAGCATTTAACGAGCCGACTGGTATTGATGGATATTCAATTATAGGTCTCCTTACAATACAAACACAGTGAAAACACACAAGTTAAGCTTGATTTACGCTTCTGCGTAAAATCTACTCCATGGCTACGTCTGTAGGTACGTGGAGACACTAACATACGCCGGACCCTATGCCAGACCCTACGCCAGACCCTATGCCAGACCCTACGCCGGACCCTGGCGGGCACCTCTCGAAAAATGTAACTATACATCGCGGCGACGCACGTCGGGGCTTGGTAGCGTTGCATTTTCCCCTACTCATTTCTTGGTTCTCCTTTAGAGGTCGACCGATTAATCGGACGATTTTTTGCATTTTTTTACATAATCGGCCGATATCCAAGTATATCAAGCCGATTTTTTGTGTTTGAGCGTTATACATTTTCTTCAGACCTAAAACAAAGAAATGCTGCTGGATGCTACTGTGTGCAGCATTACTATTGTTAAAACTGTTAATAAAGTGCAAAGTTTATTTTCTTCATACGTGTTTCGTTTATTTAATATATTTTTTATACATTATGTATACAATATATGTTTTTACATTACACATTTTTAATTTAAGTATACAAGTGCGGATTGGTGAAGCGACATTTTGTGTATCTTAAGTAAGTATTAGTGTTACATTTTATCTTTCAAATAGAGGTTTAAAAACAAGCACATATCGGCCAGAGAAAAACCTGTAACGGTAGACCTCTATTCTCCTTCTCTGTAAACAACATGAAATCAAGGAGAGGGTTCACTTTTCCTGCTACAGATTTCCCACCGGGGTCAGATTGCACAGGGGAGACACTTTGTTTCTCTCACTATGACTCTAGAGCCGCTACTCGCTCTGAAGCTAGTCGCCGCCACTCTCTCACTTCTCCCTCGCTCTACCACACACACACACACACACACACACATTTGTTTTAAATTCAACAAGCAAATTGTTGTATTTTAGCACGATACTAAGAGCAGCAGAAATGCAGAACAGAGTACACTTTAATATCTGTTTATGTATCGCAAGTTATATCGTTATTGTGATAAAAAAAAATGAAGTTGAAGATGAAGTTTACCTGGACAGATTTCCTGGTTCGCTCCACAAAGTCTCTCCTCTCCTGAAGTTCAATGTCGCCCAGTCGGAACTTCCCGGGGTTCGACTCCACAATACCTGAGCCAAGCTAAGGATCCTACACACACACACACACACACACACACACACACGCACACACACACACACGCGCCCCAACGTGTGTGACGACTCTCGGTGTACTAACCGTTAAAACTGTGCAGCACTTTCAACAAAAACTTGTTCACGCATTTACTAACAACAGCTAATAACATGTAAGGAGACAAACAGATTTGACAAAAAGTAGGGAAAGTTTATCCGGAAAAGTGTTGTGTTGAAGTATGAAATACGTTCATAATGTAATCTGACTACCTCTCTTTATCTGTCAATTACATTTGCAAGGAAACAGAATTTTTAATATTGCCTTCCTTCTGTAATTTAACACACCTCCAGTTAAAACAAGGTGTCACAGTGGCTGGTAAAGTGTTGTAAATTACAAATACGAAAAACTTTCACCAAGAATACAAGCGAGACAGGACATTACAAACAGTACATAGCCAGCACGGCAAAACGGACAAAACAGACAATACATTTCATAAAAAGGGACTTTACAAAGGTTATATTTACAAAAGTAAAGAAGTAAATAAATAGATAAATATAGCCTACTAAAAAGTGCTTCCTGTACATAAAACCTGCAGCCCGGAAGTCTGCCTCGCCCTACATTCCATTCTTAAGTACGGTTCCCAGTGTTACGTAGCACCTTCACAGCATTGGGGATGCAGGATTTCTTAAAGATGTTTCTATTTGCTGTTGGTATTATAAAACGCCTCCCTGTGGGTAGGAGTTCAAATTCGCTGCGTAATGGATGGGAGGGGTCACTAATAATTTTCTCAGCTTTGTTTGTAATGCGCGCCTCATAAATACTGCTTAAGTGCTTTTGTGTCTCCCCCATGCTCACTATTCTCTGCAGTTTGTTCCTCCTTTGGATGTTTAGGTTACCATACCACATGATCATGTTAAAAGATAGGACGCTTTCCACCAAGCTAAAGTAACTAAGTTAAAACAATCTGTTTTTTTAAACTGCTCAAGGTACTATCACTCCCTATGTAACTGAATTATAACACAATAACCACAGACATCATGAATCACAGCCCAATAAAAAGTTCAAACAAATTAAAGCAGGTTCTCTCCTCTGCCTTAAGATTCCGCTTTACTGAAAATAATATTTTTATGACTTGTCCCTACCTACTCAGAGGATCTTTTTATATTTCTGACATTTGCTTAATCATGCGAGAACAAAATATGTCTGGTCTTCAGTAGGTTAATACATCACTGAATAAGTGGAGAGATAAAATGGAGGAGAGGGTGAGAGAGTGACACAAAGCATTGTTTGTTGTAAAATACTCTGCCGGTCATGTGAAGATGCGGGTTCGTGTGGATGCGGGAAAGAGATTTTCCTGTTCAAAGGATACTGATGGTTTCACTGAGGTCCTCCAGGTCCCAGTCTATGGCCCTCAGACAGTTCCTCAGCTCATTGGTACTCCAGTCCAGCTCATCGCGGCTTACCTGAGAGACCACAGAAACCAACAGAAACTTACTAACTATACAGGTGCTGGTCATATAATTAGAATATCATGAAAAAGTTGATTTATTTCAGTAATTCCATTCAAAAAGTGAAACTTGTATAATGTATACATTCATTCCACACAGACTGATATATTTCAAGTGTTTATTTCTTTTAATTTTGATGATTATAACTAATGAAAACCCCAAATTCAGTATCTCAGAAAATTAGAACATTACTTAAGACCAACACAAAAAAAGTGATGAAGTTCCCTTGGTCTTTGGAATTAAAAAAGCCCCACATCAGCACATACCCTTCACCATACCTAGAGATTGGCATGGGGTACTTTACATAAAATCATCTCTCAATGCAAATCAAACCAGTCTCTAGGTATGGTGAAGGGGATGTGATGATGTGGGGGGGCTATTTTAATTCCAAAGACCAAGGGAACTTTATCAGGATGCATAGTATCCTGGATCCATGAAATAACTGGCCTTTAAAAATAAAAACCTGCCTGCCTCTATGGGAATTTAACATAGGGGTGTACTGACTTATGCCCCCTGTATTTTAAGGAAGAACATTTATTTATTTACGATACAGTATTCACTCACAAAGAAAATTGGTGTCCTTAAAGACTGGATTTTCCTCATTTTTTTAAATGAAGGAATAAAGATCAATTTCCAAAAGATGATTTTTTTATTCCTCTTTTTAGTCAACTTTAGCATGGATGTATTCACTTAGCTGAGCACTGTAGGTGGTGATTCAGAGGTCTGAAAGCAAGCTGTAATATGCATGCTGTCAGAATTGGTTTACATGTGTCATCGTAGTAAGGACTGGCTTGTTTGAGCACATTTTAGTCAACTGGACGATGAAGGAAAAACACAACAATATGATTTAAGATTTGTTGAAAATGCACATCATTATAGTTTATACTCCGTTTTACATTAGAGTAATGTTGTTTTTGATAGCTATAACTTCCTGTAGGGGGCTGTCGAAACAGGAAGTTGCGTATCTTACCAAGATTTATTCCAATTGACACCAAACATGACAGTTGTTCCGCATAGGGGTTTGAGCACCCATGCCAAATTTAGAGTGAATTGGCCATTAGATGGCGCTATTAGAATTTTTTTTATGAATTAGCCACATCGCGATATATGGGAAACGTACTTTGCCCGTTTGTGTGGTCTACATGTGATGTTGCGTCTGCCAGTACCCCCGACTGCAAGAAGGTGAGGGCCCTTTCATAGCTGCTTGCAGCTTTAATATTTTCATTTTATTTGAGAAGTTATCTGTTGTAGTTATGGCTGATACTGGGGCAGGACCGTCACAGAAAAAAGAAAAGAAAAGTAAATTAAACGAAGTGACAGACGATGGGCGAAACCGGAGTCAATCTTGGTCGGGCTTTCAACAGATGGAGACAATTACGGGATTGTAAACGATTCAACACCGACCCCAAATTGGCCCTCAGGTAAGTAATACGTCTATTTCATTCATAAAATAACTTCACACAATGCGCGATGTGGTTGTACGTCAGTAAACTACATTAAATTACATCCTCCTTTCATTTAGCGTGGGCAATACAGCACCGTAAAGAAAAGACCTTTACAACGGCAGGTGTGGTAAAAACACCACCGCTTTCGTCCAAAGCGGCGGCTAGAATCAACAAAAACTGAAAGTTACATATAGCCACTTTAAATAGGTACAAAATTAGCATCATCCACCTGCCAAATGCTGGTAAAATACGGCCAAAAAACAATGGTAATCAAAAAAAAGTTCATTTTGCACCCTGGATATGACTCTGGTTACAATCAAAGTAGCAGTCCCACAGCACTACTTAATCGTTGTCAACGTTAACAAATACAGTTGCTTTTTAAGTTTTTCCTTCTTTTATTACTTATTTCCTGTTATATGCCATATATTATGCGTTCTTTCCAACAAAGTTTTAGCAGATACTAAAATCTAAAACCAGATTTCAAACTACACTAAAGCTACAGAAGTGTGTCCTCTTTTTGTTTACCCCAATTACCTCAAAGGGATCTATAAAGAATTGATAAAGATTTTTTGGAATACAGACAATTCTTTCAGTGTAGTAGGTGGTTGGTATGTTGCTTTAGGTAAGGCTGTTTGAGTTTGGGACATTTATTGTGACGTACATTACTATGTACAGTTGACCTTCACATCATACAGAAGCATTGGCATGTCCAAATGTGCATCCCTGACCACCTTTGAATGGAGCTTAAGCATTAAGATCCCAATGAGTCCAAAATGCATTTAATTAATTCACATCTGGACTTAAAAGTTTCCCTTAAAAACTTAAAAGATCAGACCCAACACAAGCAAGTCGATATAACGGTGTTTAAGTGTCTCCCAGAAACTTTTGTTGTGTTGTGTACAATTGTCAATGCTTCTACATTTGCAGCATGTTTATTTGACCCGTGTGCGTATTGTCACATTGCTATATGTGTATTACCTTGCATTTCATGTATTTTTTTTTTTATTGAATGCATTTGTGTTGAGCTTTCTTGGCCACGAAAAACCCAGGCTTATAATCCTGCCCTCTGGCTTTTGGTTAGGGTGTGGTCAGTGTCAGGACGGTGTGGTAGGTTGGAAAGAAAACCATGACTCTCAGTGGCTTCAGGACAGTGATTTGTGCAGTGATATTGCTGAGGTAGTAAGTTAGAGGGCTGCTCACCTGTGTCCCATCTTGCAACAGTTCCTCCCATCTATCAAACAGGCCCCGAGCACGAGAGAGGGCCTTCTGCACCTCCCTGGTTACACACACATACATACATACATACATACATACATACATATTAACAGCACAGAAACTGTTAGCTAGTTGACTTCACCCTTCACCAACACACCTGGCTGTTTTTTAACTGTACTCCGCTGCTACGCCCCTTAACCAAAACAAACACAGAAGCTACATTTCGCATCCCTCCCTAAACTTCGCAGCGCCTTGCAAACTGCCTGACAGCAGAGTCCCAAAGCCGCCCAGGTGTTTTCACTGAGAGCCAGATGAAACAAAACCTGAGGTATTACTCAGTGTGGGTGCCGACTCTTGTTAATTTAAAACAAACATCAACAAACTGACCTCCTCGGCGAAGTATGTAGCGCTGATGCTAGTTAAGTTAGCTAACGTCACAGCTAGCCTTAGCCTTAACTTCGCTAATGTAACTTTGTCTTTTCTCAGGAAAACAATAACTCACTGTCGAGTTAAGATTTGAATATGTAATTGCTTGAATTAGCTTGAGATGTTTCTGCGTTATAGGTCTTAATTTGTACATTTCTTACCCCTTCACAACGAAAAATGGGTCTTCTATCGACATAATGCTCACTTCCTCTTCACTCCGAGCGCGAGCGCATGCGCACTTCGCAGACGGAGCTCAAAGGTCTCCAGTGACACATTGCAGTCTGTATACAGTCTGTGGTATACAGTTAGTTATTCTGATGAGGAAGAAGTATTCAGATCTTTACCTAAGCTGAATGAGCAATTCTACAATGTAAAAAAGACTCTGTTAGTAAAAGCCCTGTATTTAAAATAGCAAAGTACAAAAAGTAGCCTTTTAGCATCAAATTATACTAAAGTACTGAAAGTAAAAGTATTAAATATGCAGAATTGCCTATTTCATAATCATATATATGATAGGCGATCACTGAATTATAATGTGTTTATCACTTGTATGGTGTAGGTGACTGCTGGGTATCTTAACCTACAGTACAATGTCATAACGTATTAGTTATTGTGTGTTAAGAATCAGAATCTGCAAAGTAACTATAACTAATGTTATCAAATAAATGTACTGGAGTAAAAAGTACAATACTTGCCTCCAAAATGTAGGTACAAGTAGCCTACCTCAAAATTGTACTTAAGTACAGTTCAGTACTTGAGTATACCTAATTAGTTACTTTCCACCACTGCAACTAGTTCAACACTATATACATTTATGCTTATGTATGATACTTAAACTATATAAATAACAGCATAGTCCACTGGATGACTGCATTATTCAACTACAGCCTATAATTTCTTTCCTGTTCCAGCTTGTAAAAGTTGGTCTTCAACCTACAACCTCCATCCATCAAATCTAGTTCAATAATAATGTTTTAATGTTGGGTTGATTTTAAAGTGAAGGTTTCAGAGGAACAAAATAAGGGAGGAAAACGGGCTGTTAATTTAGTAGAAATGGGCTTGTTAGGAAAGAAGAGGAGTTACTGGTACACATCTGTACAAGATTAGTTGCCATGGTAATGTCTATGCAGTCACTGCCTGAGTTTGCAGTAAATTGCAGTAAGATGAAACCAAAGGACTGCATTTAACTCTTTGTATACACATTGTCCACGTATAGGTATAGTAAACTAGTAGCAGAGGGGGGAGTTCTACTGAAAGAACACACACACACACACACACACACACACACACACACACACACACACACACACACATACACATACACATTTAAAGTACAATTTCATGACAACTGAGCAACCACCATCTGCTGATTAAAGTTGCGTAATGTGATTGAAAGGTCCAGAACAGCATCTAAATGGACTTAGTGAAATGTTTCCACATTTAAGAATGAATTTCTTTGTAATGAGACTTAATGGGTGTTGTTTACACTTCCAGTGTGGTATAGAAAGCCAAAGTGGTATATAAAGGTTTTGCCCTATTTAACAACTTTGATTTGGACTGTTTATTTTTGACCTAGTAAAAAATAATTTGCCAAATCAACAGTTGCAGTTGAAAGCTCTGAAAAGGCTTTTTATGGTCAATCAAAGATGATCATAGACGTTGTTTTAATGTTAAAAAAAATCTTTATTTTTATGATCTTGTGAAAAACCTTTGATGATGAGGATTTCTAAACCTTCCTCAACACACACCTAGAAACTCCTCCATTTTATCCGTTTGTCAATCAAAGGAAATGAAAATCTGACGGAGGGTGATGAATCATCTGGACATCATAGAGCGCTCATTAAAAATGAATCAGAAAAAGGATCCACATGGATGGACAGAGTGGATTAATGTAGAGTGTTGCTGGGAAAAAAAAAAGAAACATGCACGCTCAGCACTTCCTCCAGTACGGTTTGCATGTTCTCTCTTTATAGCTTTCCTTCCTCTCCCACCCATTTGTCTCTAGTCCTGTGGGGTTTCTTTCAATCCCACCCTGTCCTGTCCAGCTCCATCCTTCCTGTCTTTATCCTGTTTCCTCTCCTCTGCTCCTCCTTCACTCCACTTCCTGTGAAAATGTACAGCCAGAGTTGTAAACTAAACGTCACTCTTGACACACCCACACACACACACACACACACACACACACACACACATTGAGGGAGTCAGATTGTTTTTTTTTTCCCGATCAGTAATATTCATCAATCAGCTACTTGCTTCATTTTTAAGCATCAATTTCGTGACAGTGAGGTTGTTTCTCTCAAAATTTCCCATTGACTCATTTCCTTCTTGACACCAATTCTGGCTTTTTTCTTCAGAGGTTTTGTTTTGACTTTATCAAGGAGTATTTGTCCAAACCAAGACCTCCAGGGGCCCTGAAAGCAGCACGTTCACTCTCTAGCAAGTCGACTTGAGAATATTCACCACTTAATCACATTACTAACTTACAGTAACTAATAGGATATTAAGACGGCATTGTTACCTAATCGTGTGGCCCGATCCAATACAAAAGCCATGTGTTGAAAATATAGTTGTATTTCAGTTGTTATTGTACTTACATGGTACATATGTTGATTCAAATTCAATTTAGTTCAATCAAATTACCTCAAACTAGGGCAAATTTGGGGTCAGGTGGGATTCTAGCATAAGAGTACTGGTTGGTATCTGGGGAAACATGCAGTGTGCTGTGCACACGTGACGGGCCTGTGAAGCTGACTGAGTACTTTGTGTGCAGGTGTGTCCCCGGCATCTCAACAACTCACTTTCTAACCGACTGAGTTACCTTAGCAGTTGAGGATTAACACATTTTGTTTCTGGCTGTTTAAACTGTTTTACTCCTGTGTTGGACTTAGTAACAGAGAAGACTTTTTAGGCTCTGCGCAGGCCACACAAAATCTCAAAAGTTCCTATTAACTATTACACTGGCCACTGAGAATAATTCTGTTTGGATGGAAGGTGTGGATTAACTTTGAGTATAACTCTGCATTATTGACTATGTACTAATATAGTGCATTGTACTCGGATGTCGGATTTTACAAGGTCAAAGTCAGAAACACGCCCCCTGACAACCTACGAGTACCCCAAGCTAAAAATCCAACATGGCTGCTTCATGCATCAACAGTAGTGAAAGCTGCAGTAACATATAGTTATTAGCACTGTCTTATTTGTGTCTCACTAAATCAGTCTTACACACCGTCCTGTCCAACTTCTATCTGCGGACATGTTGTTAAACTGTTTGATTGCACGAAAAAAACGTGTAATGCGTTGTTAACTACTGGTATTGCTACCAATGGCTAACCTGGCTAGAGCTAATATAAACAATGAAAATCCGACTTGTAAATGGAACGCTTTCAACTCAGGTGTGACGTCATTTCCAGCTTTGGCTTCCGAGTTTAAAGGTAAACAGAACTATCAAAGCACTATCAAATTGGACCTGTGACACAGGTTTTTGTTTGCACTTCTAAGTTAAAGCCAGTGTTGTAGCCCAGTCACCTACTGCCGAATCCGAGTCAAGTCTCGAGTCCAAGTCCAAGTCCAAATCACCGAAGAAGAGTCCGAGTTGAGTCACCATTACCTGAGTTTGAGTCTAAGTTGGGTCTCAACCATGAACTACTGTCGCTGGTGGAGGACACACCCAGTGACAGACTATATCAATATCTTCTATCAAATTTGTCTGACCTATTACACATAAAGGTAGTCAGAAATCCAACTTATGAGTCCAATTTCATGAATGCTCGAGTCTGATTTCATAAATCCTCGAGTCCAGAGGGAATAGCGACTCGAGTCCGAGTCCAGGACTTGAGTACTCCATAACTGTTTAAAGCTAATCAATATTTCTATATTAATGCACCAGCATTAATACTGAAATGTGGAAACAAACTGCAGGCTAACCATCTGATGCACCCATTATCAGGTTGTCAGGTGACATGAAAACACATAGATCAAGTCTCAAATCTCAAATTCGCCTCAAAGCACTTTATAATCTGCACAGCATACGATAGGCCTCTTTCCTCATACCTTTAGTTCAGATAAGCAAAAACAAACCCTTAGATGGATAGGCTACGTGATGTGAGAAAACATTTAGGTATTTTCTCAAAACTCAAAAATGAGTTGGTAATAATTATCTCTACTGCTCATCTATATTCCAGCTCAGCTGACTGCGGATCTGCCTCAGTGGAAAGTTTGAGTCATTTTAAAGCATGAGGATGGAACAAAACAAAGTCTGAAATGAACCGAGAAACTCCGAGATAACAAAAGAAACTGGCTGAGAGTCAACAACCATGGAGGAAACAGTCAGAGAAGTGTTGAGTCTATAAATAGCCACTCTGGCCCATTCCCTAAGGATGCCTTCAAGTGCTCCTTGTGATGACCTACTTTCATCTTTGGAAATCACAAATACAACTTGCTGCTGCTGCTGCTGCTGCTGCTAAATGCATTCAGTCGAGAATAATGAAGAAAAAACAAACTGGTTTGTTTGGAAAGTAGATTGCTGTTTATTTTCTTTTACAGCTGAAATTATGTGGAGCTGCTTTGCATGAAGGAAGAGGAGAACACACACGTCATGTCCTTAATTGATAGTGAATGATGCCAGGATGCAACTGGAAACCACATAAAGCTGCAGCACAATTAAACAGGCCCAGCCACTTTAACCACCAGTCTACATTCACACGTCTTCTCTTAACCCCACATGTTGTCATTTCGTTGTTTCTATGTCAGAAATATGGGTTTCTTTCAACCAAACTGCCCAAAAATAACATGGATGGTTCCATAAAATGCTGAAATAAAAATGAATGATCACTATACTTCCATACATTTTATTTAATTTTATATCATCTGTGGTCTTACCAGATCAAAATATGTGATAATCCATGAACATACTGTATATTCCTCTGATCTTAACTATTAATCAAAATAATTCATCATTTCTGCTTTTTTTCAAAAGATGAATCATAATTTCATGTAAATGAGGTTTATTGACCATTGTAAAATTTTAATAATTTTGACCAGGAAGGACAAGTGCCTGGTTGACGAGAAGACAATTTGTTTTCTGGGTGAGGACGGTCTGCATACCACATAGTAATTAGATCCATTGTTAATATAGAAATATTGATTAGCTTCAAACTGCATAACATTGGACGTAACATTGAATACAAACACCTTAGACTTGATGTTTGCTGTCATTGATTACACATCTCAAGAATCGGTTATTTGCTTTTCAACCTTATAGAAATGAATGGAAAGCAAGGGCCTCCTGAAACTAATAGAGAAATACATTCAAAATACATTCAAAAGTCTAAAATTTTTTTTTTTAAAAATGATCATCGAAAAATGAGGGATACATGACTTGTAGTTAAGGAGCTCAAACTTACAAACACACACAGTTGTGGTCCTTCTGTTAGAGGTTTAACACACTGCTAACCAACATATTGTAGTAACAACATACACCAGAAGTGCCAGAAAGCTGTTAATAAAAGGGATCATCTTTGCCATTATATAATGTTAATTGTGGCAACAGTCTCCATGCTTTCTGCCTGCAAATGCAAATGTCATATTTTAGCAATGAGGTCATTTCCCAGTCCTACCAACCAGTGTTTATACTATAGAGAGAATTATTGTCAGAAGTGCAAAAGCAGGCCACACCCTCTGGTCTGACTCTGCACACATAAAACACATTGAGTTGCACACATACACAGTTACACACTCCACCGCCCATTGGGCCTCAGGCAGAGGCAGTGTAAGTATAATCACACATAACACTGTAACCATAGTGACCAGCCGGGTACAGACCTGAAGTGAAGTCATGTTTGGTTTTTTGTTTTTTTTTTTGCTTAAGAACAATTCGGCTTATAGAACCATACTCATCCAAATGTTATCTTCAGTGCCAGCTGGGTTGTGATTTAGCATGATTTAAAAGGTGCAACACATTAGAGTAACAAAAGAGCAATTTACGTCTCACATGTTCTCCTTTAATGCCAAATATGTGTGCAGACAGTGAACAGAATTGAGCATACATTCTCCTTTACATCCTTTCATGTAGCATGTAAGATTTGACTGTAAGCTTTCCTCATTGCCAAGATCACATTTTTGATTAAAGCTATATATATATATATATATTATAACATTTGTAGATGCTTTTTACAGGTCACATTTTTTCACTACAATAATCTTTATTTCAAGGTTTATTTATTTATTTTTTTTAAACGCCCTAGCCTGCCACTGTAAAATGCATTTTCACATCATTGTATAATTGCTATTCAGACATTTGGTATCCATTATAGTGTTAGGGTTTCTGCCACCATGTTCACGTCATGTGGGATGGAAGCGGGGTGATGGGAAAGGTTTCCATAGTTACAGTTCACATGTTTATACAGCATCTGACAACTCTGGGCGGTGATTGCCGGTGTGACTGATAACAAGGGTAACATGCAGACTGAATTCATATTTATCCAGCACGGAGTTACACTTGTGTGACAGGATAAGTTTGGATGTAAATCATGATCAAAGCGGCATCATTTTAGCTGCCTTTAGTTATGGAAATAGGCTGATTTGAAGTCCCCTGTGTTTGTTATTTCCACACACTTCCACACTGTATTTCTTACCACAGAGTCAAATATTTCAGAAATTTTGAAAATCCTGTCTCTATTCCCTCTTGTTGATGATGGTTATTTTATGCCATTGATGGTTATTTTTTAGGCCTATAAGTAAAAAGAAATACAGATGTGGCTACATCCATATGTGAGTTATTTAAATCACATTTGCCCCAACACTCACTCACTTTGCTTGCTGTCAATTTGCTATTCCCTAAAAAAAGA
Organism: Sander vitreus; assembly: GCF_031162955.1. NCBI lineage: Eukaryota > Metazoa > Chordata > Actinopteri > Perciformes > Percidae > Sander > Sander vitreus. The sequence continues at coordinate 5,548,636 of NC_135856.1, read as the reverse complement.
TAATTTAAGATCTACAGGAGGGACATTTAGCATTACACAGCTAAAAAAAACAGACTAGAGATTTAGTTGTGAAAAAATACATGCATTTTTGTTGTTTTATTCTATTGTTTATTCTATCGTTTAAGGTGCTTTTTTTAAACTTCTGGCCAGGGGCAAATGAAAATGAGCATTATTTAAGCCCCCCCACACACACACACACACACACACACACACACACACACACACACTCTTTGAATTGCCTTGCTGCTGAAATGTGCTATACAGTAGGCCTATGACAAAATACACGCCTTGCATTGCCTGAATGAATAATGAGCATCAATGAGCACTTCCCATGTCAAAATAAAAATACATAAATATATATTAATATATAAATAACAGCAAATAAATCCAAGTTAGTGGATTTATTTGCTGTTATTTCATGACCACAATTCTGTTGTGGTCATGCATTATTGTGTTTAAAACATTCAGATTAAAAGGACAAGTGCTGTCTAATTGCAGAATATGCCCTCTCGTTTGGTTATCAATCGAAAAGAATAACATTTCCAACGGCACTTGAAAGCCTCATTACTGTGCTTGGGACTGTCAGCCGCCTGCCGTTTGACCTCAGCCGTGCGGCTGCTAAGTAACCTAATTCACACCGGTGACAATTCCATATATGGTGCAGAGATGACGCCATCACCATCAGCGCTGTGCCCGGGTACAGAGAAGCAGGGGAGGGAGGAGGGGCTGCGGTTGCGCGTTCGCGTCATGGTTTTTCCGCTGTGCGCGTCCCCAGAAGGGGTTTACTACAGGATGGACCATATATGGAGGCTGGCTGAGAGTGCGAGTGAGTGACGTGGTGGTGGTGGTGTGTGTGAGAGAGAGCGAGAGAGCGAGAGAGAGAGAGAGAGAGAGAGAGAGAGAGAGAGAGAGAGAGCAGAAACTCCAGAAATTGGAGACACCTTCTCCCACGTAAATTCTTCGAACTGCTGCTGGCTTTTTTTTTTTTTGCCAGAATGTAAACATGTCTGACATAATCTCACTCCACGCGTTTCTTTTTCTCCTTCTCATATTCACAAAGTCACTTTAATACCTCCCATTACAACATTGCGCAACAAATCGGTCTTGCTCTTGTTGTTGTGAAAGTCTATTTTAAGACAGAATTTTGACTTTGTTGTATATTATCTCTTATATGAAACTTGCTTTGATGTGATTAAATATAATTATCCTAAAGAAACGTTACCTCACAATAGTCTATTCAATTTATAATAAAAAAAAGTATTTTGTAGAATGTTAGGCTAATTGTTGCTTGATTTATAGAATGTATTACAGAAACTTGAATTCATCATCTAAACTGATTATCTCTTATAGATACTTTACGTTTGATTGTTTTAGTTGTTTCGCTAATTCACATATGTACAATAAACGTTTTGCTTTTTTGTGAATGAGCTGTAATCTCTCCTGGAATAAAATGTGCTATAAGTAATGTTTTGCCTGCATGCTTGCTTAGTTCTAATCTTGATTGAAGTGCTATTTCATGGTATTTAGATAAGAAGACATTCTATAAGATAAGACGTCTATTAAAAATAATTGAACCCCAATAACAAGAAAACAATCTTCACATCTTCATTCATGTGCATAAGGAAGCTAATCAAAAACCAGCTGAAATTGAGGGAGATATAAGAATAAAATACAGATACTTCAGGATTACATTTGCTGCAGTAGCGCGACATTACTTGCAGCAGAAGCAGAAATCTAAATAATAAAAGAGATCAACTGTGAGAAAAACAGTAGACGGAACAGATGGTGTTTGTGTGTGTGTGTGTGTGTGTGTGTGTGTGTGTGTGTGTGTGTGCGTGTGTGCGTGTGTGTGTCTGTCTGTGTTCGCTGCAGCTACAGCAGGTGTGGGCGGCGCCTGTTTGTCACTTACTGAGGAATGAAGTCCACGTTACGTCAAAGAGGAAATAAAACGCCACCCTGCTATTTGAACGCTCTCATTTCTCTGAGTCTACAACAACTGGTGAACAGCTGAAGACCGAGCTTAGACAGATCAAAAACTAAGAAACTAAAGTCTAACTTTAGACAGATAGGCGAAACTCATCTGCTTGCCTTTTGGTAAAAGTGCCAAAAAACAACAACAATAACAACAATAACAACAACAACCGTGCGCAATTACGCATAGAAAAGAACAATGAGTGCCACAACCGCTATGGAAGTGAACGTCGAAGCCAGACGGATCCTGGCCGTGTCGATAAGCAAGCTGTACGCTTCCAGGACCCAGAGAGGCGGACTGAGACTCCACCGGAGCCTTCTGCTCTCCATGGTCATGAGGTCTGCCCGGGACATCTATCACTCCTCCCGGGAGATCGAGGGGCAAACATCGGAGGAGCCGATGGAGACCAGCTCCAGCCCGGTGGAACAAACTGTGTTACCCGAGCCTCAGCCTGAACCCCAGCCGGCACTGAACTCAGTCGAGCCGCCCACAGAGGTGCCGGACAACGAAGGAGAAGAAGAAGAAGAAGAAGAAGAAGAAGAAGGGTGTGATAGTGAAATCACAGAGGACAAAGAGAACATGAGCCCGACGAAGCAGTCCAGGAAACGCCGGGGCAAGGCGTCGGCGGCGCCTGACTTCCTTCCCAGCAAGAGGGCGAGGCTGGAGCCCGGGGAAGAGAGGTATGCGGCCCCGATGGGCAGCTGTCGCGCCGGGGCCGGGGACTCCCTGAGCGCTTTGTCTTTAAATCGGGTAATACCTGCCTTCTGAACAGATGGAGCAAGAAAATAGCCTCCATTGAGACTTTGGAGTGAAGTGATTCTGAACTCCTCGTTAAGGGCGGTTTGACCCCCCCCCACCCACATTGCACACCAAGGAGCTGACCTACATCAGCGGTCCCGGGACAGAGGGATTACCGGGACCATGGTGCAAGCTCTCCGGTCGATCTGAATGTGCCTGCCGGGCTGGTAAAGCCCCTTACAGAGATCAAGCAGAGAAGGAGAAGAGACTAAACCAGTCGTAAAGGAGTTACGGCCGGAAAGTTTGAGGAAGAAACTGAACGGGAACTGGTTGTGTTGCCTTTTGTTTCCCGGTGATTCACCTTCAGTAAAAAATGAGTCCAAACAAGTGACTGTCGCTGACTCAAAGTGTGTGTATGTGTGAATCAGCAGAGAGTCAGAGAAGAAGTGCAGTGGTTGAGCAACACACCCACACATGTACAGGACTACCAGGGGATTTCCTGTCTGTATATACCGGGATATCAGACTCAACCACTGAAAGAGGAAGGACAGTTTGGGGCAGACTCATACTCACACACACACACACACACACACACACACACACACACACACACACACACACACACACACTTAACTGCTGCTGTGGACTTTGAAAAGTCATACTACTGCTATAGGGGACTGTCCTGTATACTTTGTTCACATGGTGCTTTGAGAAAAAAACAACAACCAGGCTGTCCACATGGTGTTGGAAGCCCAGTAATCTAAACTTTCTGTGTATTTATGTCACTGAAATGTTCTTATCCTTATCAGCCCTGTGAAAAAAATATTACCTCACATTCCAAGCTGCTTTTTTGATTGAATTAATGGTGTAAATATTTTTTAATAAACACTTTGAAAGGTATACCTCAGTTGTCCTGCTCTCTTTGTTCATGCCGTTATTTAAGGTTTAGGTGATGTTTAGAGTTGCTGATTGACATGCACTCTCTTGAACCTCTCCCCCCTCACTTCTTATTTCCAAATTAAAGAGCTAGTGGTCTATATTAGGCCACAGTTTACCGGGTCAATCCTTTTATAAGAGGGAGGATGTCTGTACAACCCAGTGCCAGTCTGGCTTGCTGCCACTAATCTTCATGCTTAGAGTAGGGAACACACACACACACATTTAAACAAACAAACTCTCTCACACACACACACACACACACACGCAGCTTCCCGGGTCATAATATTTCCTGTGGATTACGGCAGAATTCTGAATCACATCCTTCCTTCCCAACATGACCTGACACCGATTCAGAGAGGGGTAATAAAAACGGTTACGCAACAAAGCAGCTGGGGCCAAACACGGCTGCTGAAAAAAAACAAAGAGCAGCAGGTAGTGTTTATAGCCTGAGAGCCTCTTCTTCATCATTATCATCATCAGAAGCAGCAGCTTCCTGCCAGATGACTGGCAATGATGGTGGTGTCGTTGATCCGGTCGTTCTGGTCGCTCAGGTTTTCATCACCCTCCTCGTGTTTGTTATGAAGATCTCAGTTACCATCATCCTCCTCCTCCTTACTTCTTTATTTCCTGCTATTTAACGCAGCGTCTGAGTCCAAAAGAGGAAGCATTAGAGAAGAAAATGAAGAAGAAAAGCAATGACGAAAAATGATGCTGACAAGATGATGAAGAACCGAGGAATGATGATGATTTCATCCCTTAAAAGGTCAAACGAAATGCTTTCTTGAGTCTCCCTAAAGGACAATTCTAGCTTTTTTTTTTTTTTTTTTGTCTTATTAAATAGTTGTGATCATCATTTCTGTCAGTTATAATAACATTGTTTTTAGATTAGATTATATTCAACTTTATTATCATTGCACAAGTAAGGACAACCAGTACAACGAAATGCAGTTTTACATCTAACCAGTAGTACAATCATTAAAAGTGCTTTTCCTTTATAGCAGTGCTTAAAAAAAGACATAAAACAAAGAATGCAATATGATCATGTTAGTCCATTATTAAAGTGCTTTAGCAAATAAAGTGCATAGAGTTCTGAGAAATCAGACATTCCATAGTCCATATAATAGTAGAGACAGAAAGCAGTATGATCCTACCGTACATAGTGCATACTTGAGGTGCATTAATAAAGTGGATAGTGATCAGAGGTAGACAGACAGTCCATAGTCCATGTGCAAAAGGAGAGTGGGTGAAGCGGGGCGGCGCAGGGGCAGGGGCTAGTGTTGGGTCTTGGTGTTGAGCAGCGTTATGGTGCTGTACCCACCAAACTAACTGCTGGGATCTGGGAACAACAAAGTCTGGCAAGAAGCGAGGGCTCAGACTACCAACCAGACAGGTAGTAGTTTGGTAAAAACAATCCCAACTCAAGGTCCACTTTATAGAAAACATGGGCAATTCGTTCTGGATGACATCATAACTATTGCTGATATTTTTATGTCAGCAGAACATCTCCATGGCAACTGAGCAAAGGGCGTCCGCTGATAAGGCCGTGTGACACAATTGAGTCTGGGTCGCTTTGTGAAATTGTGAAGTTATCATTATCCTTTTAAACTATAAAGGAGATATGCCTTTGAGGTCATAGCTCCTAACCTTTGGGAACTCTCTGTTTTTTTTTGTCACACACACACACACACACACACACACACACACACACACACACACACACACACACACACACACACACACACACACACACACACACATTTATTTCCTCTTGGACTTCATTCCTCAGTAAGTGACAAACGGGCGCCGCCCACACCTGCTGTAGCTGCAGCGAACACAGACAGACACACACACGCACGCACACACGCACGCACGCACACACACACACACACACACACACACACACACACACACACACACACACACACACACACACTTTTAAATTAAACTGAATGCATTTTTATTTTGAAACTTTTTTAACATCTGTTGCCTTTGTCTTTCATTGTGTCGAACGTTGTGACGTCTAAACTAGAAAGGTGTTTTTCATTTTATATTTTTTTATTAAATATTCAAAAAAACTGTGAAAAATTGATCATCAGATCTTCCCAGAGCCCAAGAAGTTTTCTTCAAATGTCTTGCTGTGTCCGACCAAGAATCTAAAACTCAAAGATATTCAACTTACAATGATGTATTACAAAGACCGGCAGGAAACCCTCTCATTTGAGAAGCTGGAGCTAGAGAATTTTTGTCATTTTCCCACTATGTTTTTTGTTGTTGTTGCTTTCGATCAACTCATCAGTTAAACGACTAGCTGCTTCAACGCTAATCAATTCATCTAATCACCATTGTCAAAAATAAGCAACACGACTTGTCAAAAGTCAGAACAAATAAACAACTTGTTTTTCTTTTTCTTATCCATATGCGTCATCATCATCTGGTGAGCCCTCAGATTTGTAAAATGCGTCATGTTTTCGTTATGACTTCGTTCACTGATGTTGTTTTCATATATCAGAGGCTCAGCAGCTGCAGCGTCACACTGTGAGTGTTAATACCACCAACTATCCACACAGCATATGAATGTAAACATAAACCCCCCAGATGAGAGCTTTATCATGGTGACCTTGATCTGCCTACTTCCCTAGCTTATAAAAAAAAATTGGGTCATTCATTTATAAATTTATATAGGCTATAAATTCCTATTTAAGCAGCAATAATTATTCAGCTAGAGAGGATTTCAGGCTGTAATAGTGTTTATCATTTTGTAAAACAAGGACTTAAGTCACAAAGTGTTCTTTAAAAAAGCACCGTAACTGGTTTTCCTAACAAAGACAACGCCACTCTTATAGATGCAAATGAGTTTAGTGAAATGACATATCATGAATCATGAATGAGAGTCACGGAGGGACAGCTGGCAGTGGTGGAAGAAGTATTCAGATCCTCCACTTAAAGTACTCATATTATGCTTTTTCCCTTTATTGTGTTATATATCTTTTGTGTGCATGTTATAGGTTTACAAAGTGAAAAAGCCCAAAGTCCACCCCAAAGGGACTTACCATCTCCAACAGAAAACCCTGTTCACAAACTGCTCCAAACAGCTCTATTGTAGTCCAGCCTTTACTTCTGTGACGAACGTGCGTCACTTTGTAACTCACACGTAACACACACGTTATAATGCTTGCCTAGCTGTAGTGTGGCACGCCCTCATACTCTGCTTCTGACTGGCTAGTAGTCCTTACCTAGGTACTGTCAGGACACGCCCTCATACTCTGCTTCTGACTGGCTAGTAGTCCTTACCTAGATACTGTGCGACTCCCAACAAAGATGGAACAGAAGTGAGAGGTCTCACTCTGTAGCTAAAACAGAGAGCTCAACACACAGGGTGAAAAGAGGAGCTGCAGCAATATGCAGCACAACAAAAATATGGTGTTTTTTGAAAATTAAACCATGTAAACCTATTCTGATATAACCTCTAAATACAATTATGAACCTGAAAAGGAGCATAATATGAGCACTTTAAGGAAAAGTACTAATACCAAACTGTTAAAAATACTCTGTTACAAGTAAAAGTCCTGCATTGAAAATGTTACTTAAGTATCATCAGGAAAATGTACTTAACGTATAAAAAGTAAAAGTCCTCAATGTAGAAAAATCCTCACATTTTAGAAACTGGAAACGATCCAAACAGTTCTGTCAATCAACTCAGTGTTTGATGTTCTGATCATTTCAGCTGTACTTATGCCCTATATATTGTTGGGTAGTTTAATTTATAATAAAATCTCGTATTTTATAAACTACGTGTGTTTTGTGGGCAAAAATCTTAATTCGTAAAGTAACTAGTAACTAAAGCTGTCAGATTAATGTAGAGGAGTAAAAAGTACAATATTTCTTTCTGAAATGTAGCGGAGTAGAAAGTGGCATGAAAAGAAAAGACTCAAGTACAGTACACATACCACAAATATGTACTTAAGTACAGTACTTGAGTAAATGTGAGTAAAGGAAACTGAGGGTTGAGGATGAGCGACAAAGCGAGAGATGATTTAGGATCAATGATGGCTATGACTTCTGCTACTTGGCCGGAGTGATTTGCTCGCAGCACCTGAGAAGTGCTGTGGTGAGGAGCAGAGAGTTCGCCTGGAGTTCTGCGAGCAAATCACTCCGCCCAAGTAGCAGAAGTAGCAGTGCTTCGCCTTTCTGAGAATATAGTTCCCAGTACATATACAGTTAGAAGATGGCTGTGTCTCATGTGACCTTGTTATTTGTACACACTGTGACTATACAAATCACAGCATGTAAATAGGAACATGTTGGCATTATTTTGTCACTTATTGGGAGCAGTAGGCTAGATGGAGCCGGTTACCTCCAGGATCTGTGCTAAGCTAGGCTAGCGGTGGGTGCGTCAGACAAAGTTAAGACACGCACAGAGATGAGAAGGGTATGTATGGACTTATCTAACTCTGGGGGATACGGTGAAAAAGACACAGTCCCAATAAGTTGGCGTGTTACTTTAAAATGGTAAGATGAGGAATCCAGAGAGTGACACATGTGGTTCCTCTGATTAGAGAAGAACAGAGTTAAGGAGAGAAAGAAAAAAAGACTTTGGGTGGAGTGCGAATTGAGACAAAATGAGAGAAAAAGGGTGGTTACTAGTTGGCAGGAAACTGAATGAGAACGAGGTGTGGTGTTTGATTCTCAACAAAGTAGAACTAGAACATATAGGCAGTATGCACACGTTTGTACGTTCAATATTTTTACACTGTTTCTATATGTATCTTTTATGTTCTTATATATATTTGATGTCATTTGAGGCTGCCCTGTCAAATTTCTGTCACTCGTGACAGACAATAATGTTTTTCTTTATTTTTATTTTTATTATAACCTTTATTTAACCAGGAGAAACCCATTGAGATTAAAAATCTCTTTTTCGAAGGGTGACCTTATCTTATCTTCACTCACTTAGTATTTCACATAATCATCATTCGTCATAATAACTCCATTTTGAGTTTTGTTTTACCAATATGTCATATTAATCAGCCACGTCTTTCATTGCTGAGCATTTGAGCATTTAAGCAGAGGTGGGAAAGTAGCCTATGTTTTGATTGAGTCATTATAGAGTCATTGGTATCAATCATCATCCCTCTCATATTGAGGTCATTCTATGGTATGAAGACTTAATCCTAACCCTAACCCATCGTATCATCCTGTTTAAACTACACTCCATTTTGTCTTCAAGGACTTCTGTGAGCCTCATGTCTCACATTAACTCTCCACATGATGCGGATCGATTATATCTACGACTTAACTGCTTTGAGCTTGCAGCGGCTGTTTTTTTGAGAGCTCCAAATTCTCCGGAGACAGGCACAATAGCAGTAGTACATAATGTTCCACACAGCCACTCGAATAAGAACACAACATGGCCTTGGACAGCACATGTGCTCAAATCAAACAGTAATACAAACATATGTTTCCAAAGAGACTCATTCCGGCTCAAATTTCCTTCATGATTAAAAGAATATGTAGCTCAGAGAAATGGGGTAATTGAAATAATTGTTTTATTATATACGTACATTTGCAGGCCTGTGCTAATAATGTTTTGCTGAAAGGGGCTTTAATGGAACCAGAGGTGCAAATCTTCCTTTCAAGGAAACTGATGGTGTGATTGTTTTGTTCCTTTTATTTCAGTTGTTTGCAGTGTTACCAAGAAAAGCTGCTGCTCTGATGTATGGTCCGGTTAAAAAACAAAATAAAAAAAAAAACAGTTTAAAGTGACTATAAGTAACTTGCAAATGCTTCTGAAACTGTGTAATGTTCCATCTGATGATCATAAATGACCTGTAACAGCAAATGAGACTTACAGTGAAAAGAACGCTAGTTTTATATAGTTTTTATTAATGCCTCTGCCCGGGTCCGATTTTCCCTGAAGAGTCACAAAATGATTTACGGCAGGTAGACGGCGCTACAGTAACACATTCTGATGGGTCACAGATTTCTTGTAGATTTCTTTGCTCAGCGAGTCACTCTGGCATTGAGTAATGATGCTCATTAACTATGCCCTTGTAGCCGAGCTGCACCAATCACATCGGTGTATCTGATATAGGCGGGCCATAGGCGAGCTAAACAGATGACGACAGTTTAATCTACCAGTTAGCTCCGCTGGTAGCTAAACGTATGGGGCTCTGGATACGTCATCCCGTGTATTGTTGTGATTGGTCGTAGTGTTATCCAATTGCGTGCAGTGAGATTTTCAAATGCATGCTTGGTACTGCCCCTCAAGTTGGGCCATTTTCATTACTCGATGCCAGACCCTTAATCTTTCAGATTTGGGTCTGGATTTCCAGGGCCATCACAGGAAAGAAGGAAATTAAACGAAGAACAACTAAAAGGGAAAGTGATAAACTACAGGCTTTGAACAGATGGAGACAATTATGGGATTGTAAATTATTCAAAACTGACCCCGAATTGGCCCTCAGGTATGTAATATGTCTATTTCCTTCGTAAAATAACTTTAGATTGCGCAATGTGTGTTGCCTAAATTACGTCCCCCTTCCATTTAGCGCAGACGTTTTATTCCTTTTAGTCCGTGTTTGTGTTGGCCTACTATTTTCTTTTCCTTTGTCCCCCTGTAACGTTACTTGTGGAAAGTGTCATTGGGTTTCATGAAATTATTACTTATATCTTATTGCTTTGGCTCGTGACACAGTGACAGTGATAACGTTACCCGGTTTAGCTCACAATACATCCAAAGTAGGCTAAGTTACCGTATACAACACTTGAATGCAACAATGCATCTGTAGCGTATTGTATATGAATGATTTTCTGTCTGAGCAAAACATTCATCGCAACTATATGACCTCCCCATAATACTAACTCCTAGACCTTCACGACAGAAGGTCTGGTAAAAACACAACCACTTTTGTCCGAAGGGGCCGCTAAAATCAACACAAACTGAAAGTTACATATAGCCACTTTAAGTATGTTGGACACGACCAGTAATTCTCTCTTCTGTGTAACTGTCTATTTCTTGTCACTTGGTGTGTGAATGGACTGTTAATGACTGTTAAAATATATTGCAGTTATTATTGCTATATAATACTGCTATTGTCCTCGTACTGAATGCTTTTAGTTATTTTGGCCTTTAAACTGTCTGGAAGGGATCACCCCTGATTACAATTCATCCTGAGGGGGACACGAATGTCTGTTCCACAGTTTATGTAAATCCATTCAGTACTGTTGAGACATGTCTCATGGTGACACAGCTCACTCACATGGTGTCGCTAAAAGAAAAGTCAGGGGATTACCAAAGTCAGCAGGTTTTATCCTCTGGGGACCTTGAATGTCTGGACAACATTTCACAACTATCCGTTCATTAGAAATATTTCCGTTAGACCAAAGTGGTAGACCAACAGACCAACCAACATTGCCATCTGTAGAACGACGCTGCTAGCAACAGTTGCAGCTTCCAGCTTCTCAAATGCTAGGATTGTGTTTTGCAGTGCCACTGTCGCACTAAATGCTTGCTCTTGGGGGAATTACTGGAATTGTTGGGTTTTGTAAATTATAGAGTGTGGTCTAAACCTACTATCTGTAAAGTGTCCTAAAATAACTTATGATTTGATACTATAAATACATTTGAACAGAACTGAATTGAATTAAATTGAATTGAATTGAATTATATTATATTATTTTGAATTCCATATTTTGTGTTATTTTAAGTTCTTACCTTGGGCTCTGGAAAATTGTACATTTTTTCACTATGCAATAATCTGTAAACTGTATTTTGGAAGTTGTAGTAGTTGGTTTTAGGTTGGGACTTGTTGGGGACTATTTTCAGCCATGGATGAATCCACATTTGATGAGTATTTCACCAGGGGACTGTGTATGTGAGATTGGGTCAGAATAAACTACAGTGTGTGTGTGTGTGTGTGTGTTTAGGGTAATGAGGGATATCTTTAGAGCTGCAAAGATTAATCGATAAGTTGTCAACTATTAAATTAATCACCAACTATTTTGAGAATTGATTAAGCGGTTTGAGACATTTTTTATGAAAGAAAAGTAAAACAATCTCGGATTCCAGCTTCTTAAATGTGAATCTGTTCTAGTTTCTTCTCCTCTGTGACAGTAAACTGAATATCTTTGAGTTGTGGACAAAACAAGACATTTGAGGACGTCATCTTGGGCTGTGGGAAACACTGATCCACATTTTTCACAATGTTCTGACATTTTATAGGTCAAACAACTAATCGATTAATCGAGAAATGAATCTTAGTTGCAGCCCTAGATAGCTTTATTGGTTTTTGGACAACTATGGAGCTCTATGGCACAGAGGAATAAGACATATCATTAGGCTTTGGAAACACACACAATACTTAATAGTAAGATCAATTCATTGCTTGTGTTGATTTTTAGATGGGATTTTATGACAAAAAAAATAAAAAAATATCCATAGCCTAATCCTTTAAAATGTAATGGGTGGGGCTGGTTAGCTCAGTTGGTAGAGCAGGCACACATATGCAGAAGTTTATTCCTCAAAGCAGAAGGTCCAGGGTTTAAGTCTGACCTCCAACAGTTTCCTACGTGTCTTTCCCTTTTTGATTTCTGAGCTGTCCTATCCATTAAAGGCGGAAATGCAAAAAAATATATTTTAAAAAATCAATGTAGTGGAGTAAAAAGCTATTCTTATAACATCATTTCTGCTGCACAAATATATTTTTCTACTAAAAACTGATCTCAGCAACAGCGGCTAAGTAAATTGTACACGTTTTCAGTGATAGATTCCCTGGATCAATCATGCACTGTGGGGTAGGGCCATATATGTGGCAGCGTGATTAAGATGCTCAGTGCATCAGACAGTCACAGTGTCATGAAGCTCTGACAGCTCAGAGCTAAAAATAGAACAGCGCCGGAAATGTCTTCATACAGGATGCATGCATGTATCGACCGACGCGCTCCTGCCTGTGATGCAGGCAGATAAACTGAGGGACCAATCACAGTGGGGGAGTCGTGTGCAGATGTGCAGGGGCCAATACAGGGTCTGTGATCACATCTGTCACGTATTTCTCCATTAAGATGTGTCTGTATTGTGGATTGATCACATATTTGTATGATAATTTATACAGTAACTTATCCCTACACTGGTTGTCTTACAGTAATCAACTGGATTAAATAACACATGCTTACGAATAAGTATATCTATATTAAACATTTAGGTATTAAGGGACTGTACACAAATTATTGGTAATACTCAAAATCAGCATAGAGTTGGTCAAATTGTTTCACAATTAATAACTTAAAGAGGCAAAAAACAAAAGAGATATTCATGGCATCCATATTAGCCACTAATATAAACAAGTAGGCTTAGAAGTAGAGTATTTAAGAGTAGGTCATTTCAAAGTTATGGCAAACATAACACAAATATGAATATTTCAGACATTTTAGAATAAAAAGATACTGCATACAGTTTTTTTTAACTTGAATTATAACATAGACATGACACATTTGACTTTGTTTTTTAAAACTTTCTCTTATGATGCAGTCGGGGAATAAATGACTGTTGGTAGGGTTAACATTAAATCATAACTGACATATTGGTACTATTAGCTAGTTGATTAAGTGTGTTTCCATCTACCTGTTTTAACGTGTATTTAAAAAAAAAAAAGCCTTTAAAAAAGTAAATATAGCAAATATAGCATGAAATATGGCAGTACACATTTAGATATTTGGCTCAATGTATCAGTTAATAACTTTAAATGCAAAAAATCTGAATCAGAATTAATCAAACTAAAGTGTGTTTCTGTGAGTAGTGGCTCATGTGTTTCTCTGGAAATGGAGAGGAAGTCATTATGTGTTGAATCTGTGTGTGTGTGTGTGTGTGTGTGTGTGTGTGTAATCATTTTACAATTACATGTCAAGAGATTGTGAACACATGACCTTATGCCTCTCACAGTGCCAACTGTGTGACTGACTGAGACGTTTCATTACAGCAGGACAGAGGACTAACTCTGAATGTGAATGAGTAAGGATGCTTGTATGTGCATGTGTGTGTGTGTCTGTGTCTGTGCTACCTATGGGGACACATTTCAGACTAAAGACTAGTTAATTTGGGACAAAAGCTGTGTCTCCAGTTGGGAAAAGTTGATTTTAGGGTCAGTGGTTAAGGTAAGGAAAGTAGTGGATATTGTTGTGGTTAGGGTAAGTCTCAAATTAATGTGAATTCATGTAATGTCCCCAAAAGTGACCTAAGTAAAGTGTGAGTGTGTGGGTGTGTGTGTGTGTGTGTGGTAGCGCAGCAGCACAGCTGGCAGAGACAGGAAATGATGCGTTGATGCCGGCAGGCAACAAAACATGTAGGAGGAGTCTATTTCAAGACTCGGCTGCAGGAGGACAGAGCTCTCTAATACATCTGGCATTGTATGACTGTGTGTGTGAGTGTGTGTGTGTGTGTGTGTGTGTGTGTGTGTGTGTGTGTGTGGCAGTAGCAGCAGAGCTGGCAGAGACAGGAAGTGATGCGTTGATGCAGGCGGGCAACAGAAAGTGTAGGAGGAGTCTATTTTAAGACTCGGCTGCAGGACAGAGCTCTCCAATATATATATAATATTATGGAACCCACGCAACTTCGAGGCAAGGCCCACCCTTCAATAGCACACTACTATTGGCCAGGCGTCCATGCTTACGTAAGGTAACCTAACCCGATTTGTTCAGGTCCTATCCCCTGAACAATCGGCCATCCTAACCTCAACCACTTGAGGTCAATGCCTAACCCCAACCAATCGAGCTGCTTCGTAGGGCGGGACTTGCCTAGAAGTTACGTGGGATCCATAATAGCGCCTCCAACAGGGCTAAATCTGGTATTGTATGAGTGTGTGCGTGTAGGCAAGCTAATGGCCAGATGTGTTGTTTTTAGTGTTTTAAAATGTCCTTACAGCCCACAGATAATTGTATCCTTTCAAAAAAACTCAAACTACGATGTATTTCTTCTTGTGTTTTCAGGCTTTCTTTTAAGTGTCAATCTAATGCCACCCAGAGAGTTTGTATGAGGAGATGGTAAATAGACAGTCAAACAGAGAGGAGGAGGAGGAGGAGGAAGGACAGATGTGAGGAGAAGGAGGGCTGCAGGAAGAGCAGTAGGCATTTAAAGAGAGGAAGGGGAAAGAGAGGAGGAGGAGGGATGTCAATAAAACGTGACTACACAGGGAGGGGGAAGTGTGGGACACAGCAAAAGGTTTTGCGAGGGAGTGTGTGGGTGTGTGTGTGTGTGTGTGTCTTCCACAGCCCATATCAGTGACGTAGTGTCAGACGTAGACGAAGAGGAGGAGGAGGAGGAGGAGGGAGGCAGTCTGAGGATGTTTAGCGAGGAGGCGTTTGATTTCAACATGTTTTACATATTTAAATAGGAGAGAGCCTGGTGTGTTGGTCGTCTCACCTGCGATGATTTGGCTGCCTGAGGGGTTTTAACACTCTGTAGGAACAAATGACTTCAATCACAGATGCACTGGTCTGCAGGAAGAACTGAAGAAGACACATGTTCAGTAGATTTTCTCATATAGATTTCAAAATGAAGGCTCTGATGAAAGAGATAATCCCCCAGGTTGCTAGGATATTTGAAAAATCCTTTGCATTCAAAATCAGGAAATTCTCTTTTTAAGAATAGGGATTTCAAAGACATGACATCTTCAGTACGCTCCATTAAAAAGCAGCTAACGGCCTTTTTAAAGGGGGACTTCCAGTAGTTGTCATGGTGGACAAAAGGTTGAAGACTACTGCTGTTAAATTCATGTCACATTTACGTCAGCTTCTTAATCACACCTTATTAAGACACGTTTTATACGAATTCTAGCTGACAAATTACAAATCTCATTTTAAAGACTTTTGTAATTTGATTTCAGTTTATTTATAACCTATTACATTTACAGTCCACAAGATTATTAAATGAGAACATTATTTGGTATTATATGTAATGCTATGATTCATCAAAAAGAGACTTTGTCATTTTTGTAATAGCATTTCTAAAATCGCATCCTAATTGGCTTTATAAGTGAAAGTGTACCGAACAGCAATTGCGTCCCTATTGTAGTTGTATCACATAGCATTGTGTTTAATGATAGAAGTTATGAAATCACATTTCAAAAGATTAATCCTGTTGCATGTCACTTGCTACTCGAAATGATAATTAGTTTTTCTTTGCTCGCACTAGTGTAACATAATCCTGTTAGACGTGACTGGGTACTCTGTCACTTGGTTTGTGAATAAACTGTTACTACTGCACTGAATAACAATGATAATAATACTGTTATCGCAATCGTATGTCGGAAAGCTGCCAAAACTGTCAAAATGTATGTAATCTGTAGTGATAGAAGCAGTATAGGACTATATTTTATTGACAATGTGTAATTATTTATTACATAGTATTTCCTTATTGTATTGGCAATGTGAAAGTAACAATGTAATGTCGAATGGCTTGTTTTGTTTTATCTTTTGTGTGGACCACAGGAAGAATAGTTGTTCCTATGGTAGCAACTAAGGGGGATCCTAAATAAAAAAAAAATAAAAAAAAGTATTTGTTTGTACATCCCTTAAAGCTATAGTGTGTAGTTTATGTCTCCCCCATGAGGAATTCTAAGTAATGACAACAAAACTGTCGCTGCATCCACATGATACAAGCCTTCTGTGATCGCTGAGTTATGCTATTTTAGCATAAAGACTGGAAACAAGGGGATGAACACATATACCTTGTTTAATCCGCACAAAAACCAAAACTTCATATTTACCGTACAGACATGACAGTAGTATCTGTCTTCTCATCGAAGAAATCTGCCTATTTTTCAAAATGTTTAAATACTTTTTTTTTTTAAACCTGTAATCAGACTATGGAAATGTAATCTGATTATGCGTAATCTGACTACTCAATTGTGATACTGTGTGTGTGTGTGTGTGTGTGTGTTACTGGGTGCAGGATCATTAAGCAGACAAGAGGATGGGTAGAATGCATTCTCTCTGGTTTATTCAGGTTCTTTAGGAAGAGTTCTGTTTGAAATTACAAAATGCACTGGTAGAAACAGCAGAGATAGATAGAGAAAGAAACAGAGGGAGAGAAAGAGATGGTCAGAGAAAGAGAGAGGGAGAGAGAAAGAAGGGATTTCATATCCGGAATAAACGGGAATAACATCACCAGATTCAGGTTCAGGCAGCTCTTTACTCTCAAAGGGATTGTTTTTCATCAAGGACAAGTTTAGTGTTCCTTCTCCCCCTTTTTAAAATCATTTTTTTTCTTTTTCTTTTGTAATGTTAGTTAAAGTGTTATCTATTCTCGTTCCCCCACGGTTTTTCCCCCGTGAAATAACTGGCAAATATAACAAACAAACATTCTTTGATTTCATCACCAAAGTCATTTCCATTTTTTTTATCAGGATGATTTTTTTTTTTTTCATTTTTGTTTTTTTTTTGGTCAGGTTTTTTTTATTTTTTTGTTTTTAAAAATAGAAGAAAAAAAAGAAACACATTGCTCTTAAAAACATCTATCTATATATATTTTTACATATATATATATACTTTTTTCTTTATATTTATTTTTTTTTATTCCTGAAGTTGACTTGTTACCCCACATAGTGGCATGCACATTGCACATGCAAATCTGTAATTAAATACTTCTCTTTTATCTTAAATTGCCATGTATGTTTATTTTTTCTTCTCCCCCCCCCCCAACCCCCCCCAACTTGCTGAGTGAATCCTGTATGGTTTTCTACTGTGGCACTGGTTCGGTCTCTACTGGGTCGAGTGTCCGATGGTTTGCATGGTGATGAGATGGATGACTGGTAGTTGCTTCAGAGAGTTTTCCCAATGCATCTCTGCACCGACGACAAAATCATAACCCTTTGTAGCTAGTTTTTACCGATAGCTTGTGGCCGGCTCAACATTCATTTCATAAACATTTATGGAAGGGTTTTGTTGCATCTTATGTTCCAAACAATTATGTAAGGAGCAGTTTGCTTTGACGCTTTTACTCATTTAGCTTTGTTTTTTTTTTAACCTGAAAACATGGTGGAAACTTATATGAATACCAGAAAAGAAGAGATAGGAATGTCTCTAATCTTTGGATAATGTTTCCGGGATTGGAATCAATGCTTCTATCAAATGATAGGTTACTAAAACTTTGTCCAATAAAGGAGTTAATGGTTCATTTTTGGCCTGTGCAAACCTAAACCAATCAAGTACAAAAGTGAAAACGATATAATGTGTCCACTTTTGTTGTAAAGCTCTGTAGATGTGCCACCTCCCATCTTCTCTGACTAATCACAAAAACATAACAATAAATTGAATGTTTTGATGGTCGGAGAATATTCAAATCTGTGCTACAAAGGGTTAAAAAAAAAAGAAGAAGACCCTGCTGATTTCCTGATCTTATGGCACCTGGACGTCCGAGAAGCTGACGTCAAGAGGTGAGGACAGATCTTCTGGAAGCAACTCGTCTCCACTGGGCTGATGGTGATGAAAAATGGAGCGGAGAGCGATAGATGGAAACAAAGAGAGGGACCTCGGGGGTTGCTATGGCGACAACAGGAGACACTTCACCCATGTCTGGGGAATCAATTTACTGTAAATCCGCACAGAAAGGAACTGAGCCCGGCAAGTATTAGGGATACAAGTTTTGATAGCTTGCACAAAAATAAATAATTCCTTCCTTGAAATAAATAGTATTAGCAAGGAGTGTTAGCATCAGGCTAGCCGCTGTGTTTCAGTATACGGGTGCACACAAATTACTGAACTGATTCTATCAAAGTATCAGTAAGTTATCACATTTAGCGCCGTTGATGCTCTCTCAAACATTTTCGATGCTACATCGAAAGTTGTTTTAGTCATTGTTCACTCTGTGCTCAGCACCAAGCGGCAGAGAAAGTTAGCAACTAGCTGGTAAACATCTAAGAAGCATATATACTCTTAAGAGTTGGTGTAGACTGAAACAGCGCTTAAAGGAGCGTGAATAATGGACTTTAATTCTTTAGGTGGACACAAACACAACTCCAAATCAATGCTAATGTTGCTCTGCGTCAGTAGCTAACTGTTAAGCTAACATTTTAGCAATAAGCACAGTTTTTTTTCCCTTGTTGTTGACTAGTGCAGCTTTAATCATACTGCATTTTACAGTATGTATTTTATGCAATAACGCATAGTTTGTACACACTCTACCTATAGAACAAATGTGAGAGAACAAATTATTAATTAATGTGCCGAAATCATCAAAAAATTCACCTCTAATACCTGCTGGACTCCCTACAGAACTGAAGACGTACACAAAGACGCACACAGACTGCAGACAAACATTCACAGACAAAGCACACCCACACACGCAAGCAAGAACTCATTCAGCCTGCACTGCATGCACAGACATACAGTACACCTTTCACAATGAGTGATAATGGTGAAAGCTCAATACCACCACCTTGTGTTTATGAATGGTATTACATGAGGAATGAGGAGAAAGGGAGGGATGAAGTCAATGTGAAGATGCTGAGAAGAAAGAAGAATAACACACAGGGAGAACGTCAGATGAACACAGTGAGTTTTTCAGAAAGTTTATGGATTATATACACAAGAATTACTGAGCCCAAAATATACAACAGACGGTGTGGGAGAGAATGGGTGAGAGAAATGACACGATTATCTACTGACCCCCTTTCACCCCTTCACCCTCGCCGATGCAGGCTGGACTGATCCCAGAGGAAGGTGAGGAGTGGGTGAGGTAGGGAAGGACGGAAGGGAGGGGGATGAAGGTGGCGACGAGGACATTAAAATCTCACATGTGCGCTGTGGTTGTCTCAGAAGGAGAAATCATCGTGTCCTGTACAGTGTAAGGCACTGAGGGTGACCTACTGTAGCTGATGTTGTCAGGACATGTGCACGCACGCACACGCACACACACACACACACATACACACACACAATAACAAACTGACAAATGCATGCAATTCCACTCACTCACATATCTTCCTCTTAGACCCACAAACAGTGCTAAAACGATTAGTCGATTTATTGATTAATCAGCCCACAGAAAACAAAACAATAGCACTAGTTGATAATTGTTTAAGTCATTACCGAAAAAAAACAAAAAAAAACCATTCTCTGGTTCCAAGAGGATTCACTACTTTTCTCTGTTTGAGATCATTAAATATCTTTGGATTTTTAAATTATTTGTCATTTGATTTAAGACTTGTGATGTTTATTGTTATTTATCTGTTTATATGCAGAGGGTGGTGATGCACATTAATGAACACTAATGTGCAAGCAGGTTCATAGTAATATAGTGACATATACCTTTCTGTGCAGTGTTTTCATTGCTTGTAACTTTGTAGTAACCATAACCTGCACTTTCATTTAAGCATCCTTATTTAATTTGTTTTTTTTCTAGTTTTACTTAAATTTAATTTCATGTTGACATTACAAAAAATGGTATGTATATTGACCATTTTGGGTGCAAGAATTTCCTTCAGGAAAAATGTAATTCTATTTTATCGTCCCTTAACCTTAATCTTATTTTACTGCCAATTTTGAAACCAAATATGCAAATGTGCAGGGTTTACCTCAGCAACTAATATACACCCATGGTCCAAAAACAACAAAAAAACCAAAAATATATATATATATATATATATATATATTCATAGATTATTTTTTAAAATAAATTGGCAGATTAATCAATAATGGAAATAATCAGTTTCACCCCTACACACACTCACACACCACTAAAAACAACTGCACACACACGTACACACTCTCACAGACACCAACACATAGTGAATGTCTCCCTGTCGCAGCAGTAGCCCCGCCCCCATCAGAGTGGGACAAGGCGTGGGTGGGATGACGGTGACAAAATAGTTTCTGAGCATGAGGATGTGCCCGAAAAGTGGTCCAGTGCCATTGTGAAATTGTGTTAACATCACTACAACCTCTGCTGCCCCCCCTCCCCCCACACACTCCCCAAAACTCCTCCCTCAACTCCCAACAGGACCCCTACATCAATAAAATCTCTGTCACTGCCTTTTGACCCTCCCGCCCCTCCCTCCCCGCCTCGCTCTTGACCCCCTACACACACACACACGCATGCACACATCTAGTGCTGTACAAAGGGGAGACCACAGCGTGGCTTCAGCTACATAAGCACAACTTTTGGCAGCACTACTGTACATTAAAACCCACTGTGTAGTTTTTTTTTTTTTTTTTAAAGAGAGCCCTTATTCGTGTTTTTGTCGACGCGTTGCCTCACGACTGACCCACTGACACAATTTCACAGCCGGCTGAGTGGATGGTTTGGTGCGTTTTGTTAGTTTTTCCTTCGTCCCATAACGAAGAAGAAAAAAAAAATATTATTAGTCGGAGTTTAAGACCGATGGGTGACTGGGGTGAAGACACTGATAGCAAATGTATGGAGAAGCAATGACTTAGCAAAAACCTTGCAATCCCCCCAAACCCCGTTCAAAAAAAACCAGACAACAAAAACAAACAAAGAAAAAAAGATCAGATGTTCCCTTTTTTTTCCCCAAAGAATGGGATTTGTTCTTGGAAAAGCACACACAACATGCTTTCACACAAGGGCAGTGTTGTGTGTCGGCCATTTTGGATCTGCTGTTACAATTCTGGACAAGCGGGTGGTGTCATGGAGCCAAAATGGAGGTGTTTTTTTTCCTGCCTGTCTGTCAACACGCTTGGCGGCATGTGGGTGTTGGTGCGTCGGCAGGCTGCTGATGGGGACGTGAGGGGTCAGAATGTGTAATGTAGGTTAGTGAAGGAGAGGAAGGGGGGCGGGGGGGTCTACATTACAACATCTGAAGCCATGCCAGGTAAAACCATACAATAACTCAATCTGAGGCCTGGTTGTTTTGTAGCTGACTCTTCACTATGTTGTCTAACTATCTAGCTACCTAACTCTAGAGGGACCTGAGAAGTAAGCAAACCGCTTTGCACCTCTGTAAACCTCTCACTACACCGCCTGAAACTGGACCCTCGACATTCCTGGGATGGACACAAAATGCCACGCCTAACAGCGAGGTGAAGCCAAGAGAGCTAGCTTGCTATCAGCATCCGGTACATCTACAATGACAATTTGAGTCTTTGAAAGTCAAAACCATGAGGTTTTGATTCAAACTGTGTGAATCAATTTTAATTTCTGGCAACTACAAAAATCTGTGTATGTTTGAATGTGATTTTTAAGTGACCAAGCCCATACCGGATGTGATATTGATTTCCCTACGTCAAGTCTAGCGTCTTGGCTATTTGCTCACCGTGGCCCAGTCTCAAAATCACCGCTCTCCCTGTTTCTATGCTAGCATGGGAGCCGGTGGGACTCAAATTTTAAGGCGTAGTGTGGTTGATCTCAACTACTACAGAGGGTAATGGGCAGGGGAGGCGGACGGGAGCGGCTAAGGGCGAGGAGAATGGGGAGTGATGAATGTGACTCTGATACAGAAGGCACTGTGGCTCTGTAGGGGGTTTTGGGGAAGCGTCCCCACCTGCCGTAACCTCACTCGATGAGAGGTGTGGGCAGAGGGGTTTCGGGTTTGCGCCCTTTGACTCCCGCCAAACAAATCAACAACAAAAGCAAAACCCCCCTATCCCCATCTTCACTACGCTATGCTCAACTACTAGGCCTGGAGGCAACACATTTCGGGAGAGGAGAGAAAGATGGGGAGGGAAAAGGGATCATGTGGAAGAGGGACAGCGACAAAGGTACATGAAAGAAAGGGGTCCATCTTCACAATTTCTCAGATCCATGTGCTCCTGTTTCAATAATCTATTTTACAGTACCACAGCGTTGCAGATTCTTCTCCGAAATAATACGGATGGATGGGATAGGATGCTTATGAGGTCTGCATAGAGTCAAAACACGTGGACTGGGGTTTGTTTTCTGGCTTATGCGACTGCGAAGAAAACAGAAAAAGGTTTCAAGAGTAGCTAGATCGTTAACCGTGTCATGAGCATGAACGGTATGCAAAATAAATAAATCTCTGAGACTCTATACTCTGTCTGTTTTCTATAACTACATCTACTATATTATATCTAGATTTATATGTAGTTTATCATCTATATTTATCTATACTTTATCATCTTGTCCTAGAGTTATTGAATATTCAATAATTGTTGTCCCTCATAACAATAAGGATGCAAATACTACACTAAGTGTTTCTGTCCTATAATGCTTTTTGTGTTGCTCTCTGGCAAGCTGAAAGAACAGACGTCAAAGCAAATGGACAGAAAAAAATAGATGAGGAAAGAGAGGTTGATTGGATACTGAAGTGGCTTTTGGCAGAGGAGGTTTCAACTCTGCTACAACCTCATTTGATTGGATTGTAGATTTTGGTGACTGTTCTCTGGTTATCCAGACCTGAGAGAAGGGTTTGGAGGGGGAGGGTCAGCATTGGCACAGACGGGCAGACAGAAGGACGGGCCGAACAAACGGACAGATATGGCGTCTCTCAGGCTACATCCGTGTTCCCTGACTAGGACTGGACTTCATCTATATATATATAATATAAGAGACAGGTAGAAGTGGAGGTTTCACTCCAGGTCTAGAAAACAGGATGTGGCCCGGAGGCTGTCCTGTAGAGAGGGAAGGCAGGGCGGATAATGTGCGCTTATAACTGCCCCCTGGTGGCAAAAAAGAGAACAACACCACTAAATACTGACACCAACACTGTACCAACAATACTGTGCTGTCACTGCCGGTAACCTATCGCACTACAAAACTTCGGAGCCAGATAGGGGGAAAAGATTGAGATTTGTAGGCTGAAAGTGGAAGAATTCAACCTCGGTAGAACCTTAACTTCAGTAAAACTCTGCAGTGTAAAATGCAGACAAACTCATCCACATTCTCAATTATTTGGTCTACCCCTCTCTCCGAACATGAATTCTTGATCTTTGGGTTGGCTTATCAAGAGTTCTGACCCAATAAATCATTGCAAGTCAGGTACTGAAGCTCCCCTGACCTCTACATCCATTCTGAAGTGAGGGTTTATCTTAAGAGTTGCGTTACAACACGCAACGCTGCTAAAGTGAATGTTCCCAAGCCATTGTTGCCCCGAAACGTTGCAGGAAGGCATCAGGAACCCGGTAAACGTCATTGAACGGGGGGATTCAAACATAACAGATGCAAACAAGATGGACATAGCATACTTAAACTCCAAATAACATGACAACAAATCTACAGCAACAGTTCCATCGATCAATCAATCATTCAATCATCAGTATCATCATCATTGTCGTTGTCATTTTGCATTGACATTGATATCATTATTCATAAGACTATCATCATTAACAATAATAAATCAAGTGTGGTAGAAGTCCGCTTCTCTCCACTCTTTCTCCCTCTTGTTTTTATAAACAGGAAACTAAAATGTGATCCTGCGGTGTTTCCTGTCTTCAAACAGGTTGTGGAAACGTAGCTTTTGAATGGCAAAAACTAAATAGCAGACCGTCAAAATCTGTTTTGGGTTAAAACTAAACAGAAATTCCATTTGAGATGTCAGAGAGGGAGAGAGTCTGATAGAAGAGAACTTCTTTTGTAAACCTAAATGCAAAGTTTCCTATAAAGCCCCCAGGTCCCACCCACACCAGTTAGATTTCCTCTCTAGTATGTATTTAATCAATCATGCAGGTTTCCATCAAACTCCGAAAAAGATCAAAGGAGGCTGAGCGAATGCAACAGAAGAACCAAGCTCCAATGTCCGAAGAAGAACAAGAAGGAGAAGTAATCGATAGAAGAAATACTGAAGAAATTAGTCTTTTTCCCCATCCCTCCTTTCCTCTCCTCCGCCCCATTCAACCGCGTGATGTCATTTCCTGTCAGGTCATCCCTCGCCTTGCACCGGGTCGAGTAACCGAGAAGGAAGGGGCTTGACGAAGTGTCCGACTCCCTTCTCAAGTTATCTGAGAACCCCCCCCCCCCCCCCCCCCCCCCCCCCCCCCATAGCCCACTTGAACAGGAAGTGAGCCCACACGTGCCCCGCCCCCCCTCAACTACCACCACCACCGGACAGGAAGTGATGTCACACCAGTTCCGTCAGCATTAGGTGAGTCTTTAACAGTAAACAGAGATGATAAAACTCATCAAATATCAGCCAGCGCTGTGATTGGCTGGTTTTTGCAGTATAGGCGGAGCTTCCTGGTTCTGTCCCTTGGAAAGGAAAAAGGTTAAAGATAAAGTGGTTGTTCTCCCTTTTTTTCTTTTCATTGTTTGTCATGTAAAGTTTCATTTTGTTCTTCATTGTTCAAGTTTGATTTTCTGGAGGCATAGCTTGGTATGTAAGGGTTAGGGGGTCCTGGCTTTTTGTTAATTAATTTTCTTTAAACACATCTGTTTGAGGAGCAGAGTCCAAGCAGTGGGCTCTGTGTTCCAGCTAATTTTCAGGCTTTTACATTAGCAGACTGGCCAGCGACAGATAGCACACATCTGACAAAACCAAAACAATCACATGACTGGGAGAAGTGCTTTTAGGCCTCGAAAACTGCGATCATCCGTGGCCATTTTACATGCTCCTCCCTCGCTTTTTTGTTCTCACACCTCGCTCTTTCTCCTGCAGCCCGGCCTTGCTGGTCAAGCACAGAATTCTGGGAAGTGTAGTTCTGAGACGGAGAGAGGCAGAGGTAAACTGTGCCTGGGCCTTGCCCTAGTTGTCTTGGCTGTCTCTTTTTCATTTTATCCGTGTGCTGCTCTGTCACTGATTTCAGTCTCACACAAAATCTGTAAAAGGCTATTTGCAGCACCTCCACCCCCCTCCCCTCCGCCATTTCCTCTCATTTAGAGTCTGAGGGGTAAAGGTAGAGGGTTTGGAGGGCGTCCAACCCCCCCTCAACATTTTCACCAACTCTGCTTTATTAAAAAGTCTACATATCCAAGGCCAGAGCACCGGAGGCTGCTATTCTTCTCCTCTCCTGCCCTTATCCCTCGCTTCCTGTGGTTGCTAGCACCAGTCATCCTCGTCCGTCTCACTATAAGGTTCATGCAGGCCCTTGCGGGGCCCTCGGGCATGGGGGGGGCGGTGGTGTGGATGGGGGGGTGCCCCAGGGGGCCCCCGCCGATGTGGGGAAGGTGAGGATGAGCGGTAGCCATTGGGAACCCTACGTGGATGCGGGTGAGGGGGTGGAGGGGGCCCGTGGCGGGCAGTCCTAGGTGAGCGTGGGTGAGGATTTCCCCCATGTGGGTGTGGGTTGCCATGGGAGAGGCTTTGCTCGTAGGCAGGGGGCTCATGGTGCCGCTCGTACTCGTAGTCACGCTCGTAGAAGGGTCCGTCGCCCTCCAGGCTGTCCCCAGGCGGAGGCCCGCTCCAGCGGCCTCGGTGAGGGGACCTGGGTGAGCCGTGGAGGGGCGAGCGCGGGGACTGGTGCCTAGGGGAGCGCGGTGAACCGTGCCGTGGCGGGGAGGCCCCGTGGTGGGGAGAAACCTGGCGTGAAGGGGGTCGGTGGTGGTAGCCTCTGTCGTGGTCTGGTGGGGAGAAGTGTCTGGGGGAGGGCGAGCGCAGACGGCCCGGCCCTGGGGGGCCGTAGCTGGGCTTGCGGACAGTGGGGGAGTAGGTGACATGTGGTCGGGGTACAGCAGGGGTCTGGGGTAGCTGGCGACGGCCTCTCCGCGGAGTGCTGGTCCCCGAGGTGGAGGGGACCGGGCTGCCGCTCACCGAACTACTGCCCTAC
The DNA here is from genome assembly GCF_031162955.1 of Sander vitreus. Taxonomy (NCBI): domain Eukaryota; kingdom Metazoa; phylum Chordata; class Actinopteri; order Perciformes; family Percidae; genus Sander; species Sander vitreus. The sequence goes on along the minus strand of NC_135856.1, from coordinate 5,522,322 downwards.
AGCAAAATGTAAACAAGGAAAATCAAAACGCACCACAACAACAACAACAGAGACCAGAATAGATAGAGTGGCGGTGGTAGATAGATAGATAGATAGATAGATAGATAGATAGATAGATAGATAGATAGATCGATAGATAGATAGATAGACACCATTGAAAATCATTCAAAAACATAGTGATGAGGCAACAAATTGAAATCAAGAAGCAACACGTCACATTGAAGAAAAATGGACAGAGAGAAACAGTGATAAAGAAAAAAGCATAACACAAAAAAGAGAGATTGATATACATAAGTTGGTGTATGACTTTCTGTGAACTGTTTTAACAGTTGTCGTGGAGTATGCAAAAGACAGGGGTTAAGGATCACTTCATAATATAATGAATGATTCACCTCTGTGCTCAGCTCCGAGCAACAGGTATACTGGGATTCAAACATAGACTAATACCTAAGAAAGCCTACCCTACTGTGACTACAGTATAATGTAACTAGGTAGGACGTTTAAGTACCACTGTCAGCCCTGAAGTATCCACAATGATCGTACAGAACATCCTCAAGGCTATTTGGCTTTTTTTCCAACCTGTGTTGAGTAAAAAGCTTTATATAACGTCATCTACATATATGGAAATTAAGAAGAATGAACAGGAAAGACAGTATTGGGAGGTTGTCCCTAATTTTGGCATTAATCTCGGTGTCTGTGGAGCCCACCTGTCTGTGTCCACGTCCGTCAGGCCCATCGCTTGGTGAGCGGGACCAGTGGCGGTTGTGGGGGTGCCTGTGAGAGTAATCGTGTCTGTCAGGGCCGTAGCGCTCCTTGTCCATGGAGCTGTGATGGTGATGGTGGTGATGGTGGTGACGACGGTCCTTGGTCCGGCCGCGGTCCCGCTCGCGCTCCTTGGGAGGAAGGTCGCCCGACTGCGTGGTCGTGCTGAGGTCTGTGCCCAGACCTAGCAAGGAGATGTCTCAGTTTACATTGGCAAAAACAAGACCACTTGTTATTTTGTCAAGATTTGAGCTACCTGAGGTGAGGACATACACATTAGGATTACAACATCACCAATACAATTAAGATTACAACATCCCCCATAAATTACTATAGTGGATTATAGATTGTTCTTTTCATGAGGGAAAAGCAAGTCAAAAGTGTTTTGAAAGAAAATGAAAACAAGTTAATAACAAGTACCGGATTTTAAAGAAAAAAAATTTATTGCAAAAATCCACTAAACATGGCAGTCAAATGTACAGCGAAGAAAACTAATTTAAAACAGCATCATCTCTACTGGGTGCAGGAAGCAGATGAGATTCCTCACCATCAGATTAGAGAGCTCTCCAATTATAGAGACGATTTGGAGTTTAACTGTGCCAGCCCTGTTTCATTCTATTTACAGCTGAAGCATGCAATTTGCACTCGCAATTAGTGATGAAGTGGGCAATGTTCTTTCCAAGGACTTCTTTGTGCCAAGGCTTGACTCGCATCAAATTGAGTGAATATGATAACGACTCTGCACTCTTAGCTCAATAAATACACAGATTTCTCTTAATTGTTTCAGCAACTGCTACTGAGTTGCCCTTGACTGTAAAGCAACACTGCGACAATGTTACATCATCACTGGATGTCTATGTTGTCTATGTATGTGTTTACTGTCAATTTTAGGAAATCTCAAATTGTGTCAAACTCCAGTGTCTCCATAACTTCTCAACAGAACAGCTTTAACATTAAAGCATGAAAACATGTTTTAGTAGAAACCCAAAATACACGTATGAACCTGAAAATGAGCTTGATGTGGAACCTTCAACAGACAGACAGACATTATCCTACAGCCAAACCAAATATCTGTTCAAGAGCTACGCCAAAAGAGCAAGTACTCCTACAGTAAGTAAGTTGAGCATTGGAGACACATGATGGCATTTACAGCTGTAAACCTTTAGATGTGCAGATGTTTGTCAGATGTTAGGTTGGCATTAAAGGTAGTATATAGATGTCTACTATGAGTGACTCACCCGTGTCAGCGTCAGTGTATCTGGTCAGGGAGCGCTGTGAGGCCCCGTGACTCCTGTCCCTGTGTCTGCGTCCTCCTCCGTGTCTCCCCTCCTCAGACACCACCCTCTCCAGGGAGTAGTCGTCCAGCCTCACGCCCCGGCCCGTACGCCCGTGGACCAGGCTGGAGGTGGAGCGGCGCATCGGACTGGTGTCGGTGATGGTCTGTGAGGACGAGGGAGAGCGCGGAGAGGGAGATACAGAAAGGGAGAGGGGACAGACAGAAAGGGACAACATACGGTAGGAGAGGATGTGATAAGATGAGGAGAAAAGAGATAAAAAAAAAAGGAGGAGAAAGAGAAGAAAAAGAAAAGAAGTGAGATTTAGTGCATCCTGACTGGTGAAGTCCATCCTCAGCTCTGAGAAGGACGACACTCAACACTCACTTTGCTGACTTTTAAGGAGTGCACGACACTACTAGAGCGCTGTGGTTGAATGTCTGTCAGATTGTGCATTCCTGAGTGTATATGTGGATACAGAATGACAATATCTGACTTGGGTCAAAGAGCAGGGTGGTGTACCCATCTGATCTGAAACAAATACTATTTGACCCATCTTGAATCATATATTGACTTACAGTGTTTGCATTCTAATAGCTTGACCCATAGCACCTGAAATCCCTAACTACTAAGCCTCGGACAAGCACATGTAATACCATGCTTCTTCACCAAAACATGGAGGAATGAAACAGACGAGATAAACAGGGAACTGACAGGAAGAGAAGAAAGGGGCAGAGAGACAGAGAGCAAGCATGAAGGAGGGCCATAGAAACCATGCCTCACATGCACCGGCATATGGCAGCCATATTTCAGATAGATCATAGTCAGGTTGGAAAGCCTTGTTTCCCTCTCTTTTTCAAAGTTAGTACTGTATTAGTAGTCATCAGACCAGCAAAGAACATCAGGTGTTTGATGCTGGTTAGAGAAGCGATGATTGGACAAAGACCCTGACATTACTCTTATTTTTTTCTCACATTTTTTGGTAATATTCAAAATAATTGTTTGGGTTTTTTTTCCTTCAAAAAAGAAAATAACAAAAATCTCAGTGTAAATCTTACCAAATTTTTACTGGTTTTAACACATAAAGTGACACATGCATGAAGCACATTACCAACACTACAGACACTTGTAATAACGGATTAGTAGAAAACATCTGGCTTAATTTTAACTAATGGATCAACATTATCTTTCTCCACTTTCTACTTGAATGTATTAAGATATTTGTAATTATTTCCTCTCCTATTCTGCTCATCAGAAAACAAATATTTAGACATAATTAAATATATATTTTGTCCAAAGACTGCTTGTCTCGGTCATGTACGTCTCATATAGGTTTCCCAACACCATGTACAACAGCATGACATAAATCAAATATGGCAGCCATGTGGATAAGGTAAACTGACATTCCATAACCCTTGAGTCTGGTCAAAATGCTCTGCAAGAACCCGACAGGAAAATCAGGAAAAAAGGATTGATTGTTGTATTGCAAAAATATTTTAACGTAAGGGTGTGCATTTTCAAATCATATCAGTTAAATCAAAGTCAAAGTGTTGGCCTTTCAAAAAGTTACAGTAACTTCCTGTCCTCTATATTAGGACTATTTGTAAATCTATTTGAAACTGTCTAGTAGGCTACTATGTGTGTAAAGACATAAAAATGTAATGCGCAAACTTGCTGGAATAATCTGTTTGTGGCTGTGTGTTTGCATCAGATAACATGTCAGGTAAACAGTGAGGTACAGCAAAGCATATAAAGGAACTGGCTCCAGTAATACATAATGTATTTTGTAACCAGTCTTGATTCTCTTGCTGGATTCATGCTCTTCTGACCAGGACAGGACTCACACTTTGAACCCCCCGGAAAAAGCCTCACATCACCCTGATGATAAAGCACATGTCAGTCTGTAAAGCAGCAGGCTGGAACAAAGACCCAGACAAACACAAGGAGGATTCACCGTCCTGAGAGGAGCTGCACTCCACACAGACAGCGGTCTGTACACTCTCCGAGCAGCCTAACACAAGCCATGCACACCCTTTGGATAGCCGGCAGCACAGTACTACACTTAATACGCTTACACACACACACACACACACACACACACACACACACACACACACACACACACACACACACACACACACACACTTTCCACATTTTCTGGGCGTCTATTTTGGAATGACACGTTTCTTTTCGATATTTATGTCATGATAATGAGCCTCACTGTTCCATGGGTTGGAACTAGGGATGTAATAACATTTCAAAACACTACATTTTGTCAAAATGATCAGTGAATACTTGGATTGCCAGTGTTTTCATGCAGCTGTGTGACTTCCGTGTAGCATTTCAGTCTTTTTATTACATTTATTTCAAATAAACGTAATTATATAGCACCTTTTATACAAGAAATGAAGTGCATGAGTAACTGAAGAAATGAAAACGAGTTAAAAGCAAGAACAGGCAATTTAAACAAGTTAAAATAAAAAAAATAAAAATAAAAGTCATATTACTACTGTTAGTACTACTACCTCAACTAACGTTAATACTTATATCATTACTAATAATTCTGGTTTTAGAGGCACACAGCTGTGTCTCTTTGCACTACTTTTCCAGTCACTGTTTACTGTAGATGTATATGTCTTATTTTGGGATGAAATTGGTCTTACATTCATAAAAGACATATCTCAGTAACATTATCATTCCGGTGACTAGTGTGTATAAATAAGCTGTTGGCTGAATTCATTTTTACATTACACCCCTAGTTGTAACAAATGATGCCCTGAAAAGTTCCAAACAATGACTTCATGCAACTAAAGTGAGACACAAGTGCTGAACATGACACAGCCACTTTGTCTCTGTCCAACGTTCACTCCACCTTTCAGGCTTTTGAAAAACAGCCTTTCCCTCATTGGTTCCCATCACATCCACTGCGAAACTCAGCTCTGCCACGTCATGCATGACTAATGACATGCCGGCACGCTGCCAATCCCCCGTACGGGCCAACAGTCGCACATCAGGCCAGTCCATGCTTATATCATACACTGTTGACCCGGTCTGCAGCGATGCAACCGACTACAACGCACATGTAACACACACAGAGGACCACAAACACACGCACACACACGCGCACACACGCACGCACACGCACACGCTGCATACAAGCAGAACTCCAGGGAAACTCATCACAGAGAACAAACAATGGAGAGCAAAGCGACCTCAACACGAGCAGACACGGGTGAGAGAGAAAGAAAGAGAGAGACTAGGGGACAGCTCAGAGAAGAAAAGGATAGATAGAAAAAGGGAGAGGTGATCAAAGTAGATCTGAATCGTGACAATTAGGCCACAGTTGATTCAAAGAGCTTGGCATAGCACGTGGGTGGCGTTCACTGCATCAACACTACTCAGATGATGTCTCCTTTTAGGTGCAGAAAAGCACAGTGAACTCACTTCCAAGCTGTTTCATGTGACTGTCAAAACTACATTATGCAAATACTTGATCCCAGGGAAAAAGAGAGAACATACTCTATATAATATGAACATTTGTCTCCCTAAATAATTGTGACAAGGCACCACCTAATATTTGATAGCAAGCTAATTGATTGCCTTTAGTAAGGACACATACTGGATGTGCCGTGTAACCCCAACCCACTGCTGTAGATGCACTTGAGTGTGCATGGATTGTCTCAGGCGCTTTGTGTCCTGTGTGTGACACTATACTGTACATCCAACACTGGTTATGAGTGTTGTGGACATGCACAGGAGAAGAGGTATGACTGAAAATACAGAGAGAAATGTTTTTACAAAACCTGAGCTCATAGGAACTGAGCCTGACTGCAATTGCCAACCCCCCCCAAATGTCTGACTCGAGACTTTGCTCCTGGCAATTATAGAATACAAATATCTTAAATGGCTGTTGATGAAAAAAAAGCAGAACATAAATAGTATCAAAAATGGGGTTTAATTGAATGAAAACTCAGAGGATATTAACTTTAAACTGAATGTCCTACTGCAGTTCAACACCCCCCATATGGTGCCTCCCTGGGGGCAAAACAACCAGCAAACTATATTTTGGTGCAGATCCAGTTTGAAAAATGATTGACAGAAGAATCAAAAGGGAAGGGAGAGAGAGATAGAGAGAGATAGAGGTACATACACTGAGGTTATTTCCGCGAGGCCTGTGTCTCCTCCGCTGCAGAGCAGGCAAACACAGAGATGATACGTAAAGCAGAGCAGTGTAGCACACACACACACACACACACACACACACACACGCACACACGCATACACGCGCACAGGTGCAAACACATACACACACACACACACACACACACACACACACACACACACACACACAGCATAGGCCCGGACACAGCAGAGAAACAGAAATTAATAAATAGATAAAAGGAATGAGAAACAACGACTTACGAGTTATGAGGAGGAGAGGGGGGGATAATGAGACTCATTTGAGTAGATACAGTTTTGGAAGGGAGGGGAGGGGAAAATAGAAGGAGAGGGAGGCAGGATATGTAAAAAGGAAAGGAAAATTATGAAATAGACAGTACAAAGGTTAAAAGGACGAAAACATGTCCAAAAATAAGTGGTGAAGGGGGAAAGAGAGAGGAGAAAGAGAGAGAACCCAGTTCATTTAAAGAAGGCCAGTGCACACATATAAGAGCCAGGTGGGTGTGCCAGTGAGTGGGAGAGGACAGAGGACAATATCACTTGCAGAGGACAGAGGACAATATAGGATGCATGTCCACACACACACACACACACACACACACACACACACACACACACACACACACACACACACACACACTTACCGAAACAGCATGAGCTCTCTGTAAGGCAGAGCAGTGTTAGAAGGCAGTAAGTAACAGTGTTAAGACACACATATACTGTACATGCAACACACACACACACACACGCACGCACACACGCACGCATGCACGCACGCACGCACGCACACACGTTCTACACTCCCACTGCAGTCTACCTTTATTTATGTTCAGCTTCTATCTAATAATATTAACACCACGACTTGTACTGTATGTTCCAGGACTATTACCAGAGGACTAACAGTGTTCAAAACTACAGGCACCAAACCTGGGCCAGGTAGTGCTTGTTTTAATGAGCATGGACTGTGTCCAAATGAGTGGAGCCTGCCCAAAATATAAAGAGAAGTTAAGAGAGAACGGATGTCCACTCTCTCCATTTGAAAAGACAAGTATACAAAGAGTGCATTCACAGCTGAATTGCACTCTGAGGGTATTTGGAGAGTGAAACGTGTTTTTGTTGTGTCGGCTCTAAGCTCCGGCATATTGGATTTAAAATAAGACAATAACTGCAGTATGAGTGTAAAGTGCTAACCGTCAGCTTTGATTGGAGGGTATTTACATCTGCATCATATAAACAGTTGTTTTGAGTTTTAACTCTTGCTCCAAAATATTTCCACCCTTCTTATAAATTAAACACTTTAAACACTAGAAGAATAAGTAGAAATTGACACCTTCTCTACTCTAGTCACACTCCTCTGTGTATGTGTGCACATCACACTTCTCTTATACGCTCTCCTATCTCATCCTCTGAATGCTCATACAAAAACACTGCATGGAGTAACCAGAATACCAAAGTGAGAGCAACATGACTGGATGCAGTGACATGTAGGAGTATGGAATGAATGGGTATGTGTGTGTGTGTGTGTGTGTGTGTGTGTGTGTGTGTGTGTGTGTGTGTGCAACTGCAGCCAGAGGCTTCATGGTAAAGTCATACATGGAAAATATCTTCTGAACATCACAGATGTAAATTTCAACACAAATTCATGACCGGAAAAATAATCTATAGATCAAGCCCAAAACAAAGTTGAGCAGTAATCAGTGTGTAACCCACGATCTATGTGAGCAGGTTTTTTGTAACAATTCACCCACAGGATGTGAGAAGTGGACAGTTGGACAGGCAATGTCCCTGTATCATCCACCATATTTTCTATTTTAGACCTGTAACACAGATATAACCCTAATCAGATATAAGGACATTTCCTGTCAAGGTTAACCAGAAATTGTTATTAAGTGCCCTCTCGAAGTCTAAAGCCACCAAACCTGCTGGAAGAAATTCATGAGATCAGATTTAAAAGTCTGGGTGTAATCAGGATTTTACAGGTTTGCACCTATCTGTCCCTGCCTGATCTCAACTTAAATTGCAGAATATGTAAAAGCTGATTGGCCCTATTTTAACGATCTAAGTGCACGGCGTGAAGCGCCTGGCGCAGGTGCGTTTAGGGCGCGTACGAATCCACTTTTGCTTTAGACAAAAAAAAAGGGTCCGTGTCTTAGTTTCTTCATTAATCATAGGTGTGTTTTGGGCGTAACATGCAATAAACCAATCAGAGTGTCATCTCCCACTCCCTTTAAAAGCCAGGCGCGTTTGGACCTTGGCACACTGTTGTTATGATGGAGGATTTGCTAAGCAGGAAGGAGAGATTTTCAGGAGAAGAAACTAATCTGCTCGTCCGTGAAGTGAAAGCGCGCCAGCAGATCATATCATAATGCTATTTCACATTGTGATATTTTTTTTTGTGTGCTGCGGCGCATCCCTGTGTGTGTAACAAGCATAGTGTGTGCGCGCTGTGCACGAGCCTAGGCCCATTTTACTAATGCGCTGTTAAAATAGCAATGAAATGCTGCGTTATTGACTTTAGACCAGGTTTTTGTTGGTCAATGGCACGATCTTGCCGGGTGCAAGATAGGGCCCTCTACATTTGTTTTGTTCTCTCTTAGTCATTTTGTAGTTAATAAACGTCTGGAAAAGGATTGAACTGGGATCTAACCATAAAACCTCTATAGTAACTTCTACAACACCCCTCTCTCACATCCAAGAAGTCAACCAGCGTCAACCAGAATGTACCATAAAATGATTTCCAAAGGCAATGGAATGGCAGCCTACAGTTATTTTTTTTCTTCTTTTTCATGTGGTTGTATCCGTTTCAAATCATTTTAACGCATCACACTTAATGAGTCTTGTATTTTCTCATTTTCATTGCTGAAGAGAGACACTAACTCTGGCCACAGTTTACACAGGACAGACACACCAAGGATATAATGGAAATGGGTTAGGGAACAGGATAAGGTTGGAAGCGACAATATATTCTATACATATACTGTAGGTCTTCTAGATATATATATATATATATATATATATATATATATATATATATATATATATATTTGTAAACATATCTAGAACACTTATCCAGCACTCCGACCCGTTTTGCTTTCTGCTCCGGTGTTAGCATGTACTGCCGAGAGAGGAGCTGTTTTGGAGCTGAGCGGCGGTGGGTCGGCCGCTGGATGAGTGGAGGGTTTTTAGAGTGAGGGTGGAGGGATGGTGGCAGGATGGGAGGGAGGGGAAGACAAACAGGAAGACTAGACAGGGAGGTGAATTTGCAAAAATGTCTCACTGCTTCTTTGCATCCTGTCAAAACATTTTGTAGGAAGTGAACCATGTTTCCCATGCAGAGAATTAGAGCCATGATTAACAAAAAAAACACTTTCAATTATTTAATTATTTACTAAGATATTATTATGTATTATATGAATAAATTATGACTTAAGATTAAAATAAAAAGAGAGAGAAAAAAGAAAGCTCATATAAGGTAGTTGATTTGTTTAAATGTAAAACTGTAAACACAGAAAAAAGGCCAAACAAATCAATAGATATGTCTTTAAAAAAAAAAAAAAAAAAAAATCATATCTGTATATATTTGTTTAAAAAAAAAGAAGGGTTTGGTTCATTTGATGCTCAGTTCTCTGCTCTGTTAAGGATGCAAGGAGAAACTTTTTTTCAATTCACTTCAACTGTCCTCACTGCTACCAGGCATAGTAATGGGGAATGATGAGGATGGTGGTGGTGATGGTGGGATGAAGGTGCTCACTTGGTTGTCTGCCGAGAGGCGGGGCATGGAGAGGGTCCGCCCATGCCCATCCATTGGGTGATAGGGCTCAGTGTCGGAGTACCCGTCCCGCCCCATCTCCCTCATCTCTACCGTCTGTAAAACACAACGACAGAGGGCGTGACCACCGTCTGCTGAGGGAGGGGACTCGGACAGGAGGGTTGGGGTGGGGGGTGGGGTGTGGAGTTGTCATCCACTAAACGAGGGAGGCGCTAACTGAGGTGGTAGGGACATGAAGCAAACTTAATAATGTACCAAGAAAGTTTATTGTATTTTTTTTCAATTTCAGGCATAAAAAGGCTTACATTCTGTCTTCATTTATGCAGCTTGTTGTTGCATAAATGAACTGTTGCAACCTTTTGTTGTTGTGTGTGTTGTGTTGCCCCTTGCCTCTTCGTTTAAACTGTTGCCTTCTGGACGACGATACTGTGCTCCTCAGTTCACAAAAAACACATCCGAGTTGTTTTGTTTGTTCCACAGGACATTTAACATTTAACATTACTGTGAGTTCCCCCAGCCTGCCTATGGTCCCCCAGTGGCTAGAAATGGTGATAGGTGTAAACCGAGCCCTGGGTATCCTGCTCTGCCTTTGAGAAAATGAAAGCTCAGATGGGCCGATCTGGAATCTCCTTCTTATGACGTCATAAGGAGCAAGGTTACCTCCCCTTTCTCTGCTTTGCCCGCCCAGAGAATTTGGCCCATCCATGAGAAAGAGAGAGACATCATGGCTTACAAACAAGCGAAGCATGGCAGTTGGTCAAGGCCACACCCCCACCCTCCACCTTGCCCCCCCTCCTCCTCAATAGCATTTAAAGCTACAGACACAGAAATGGCACGTCCTAAGGAAAGCTCATTGTAGGACTGGGTCTAGTGGCTGTAATTCTGCACCAAGGCTGAATTTCGGGAAAGACACTTCAGATACAGTATAAGGGGACCACTAAGGTCTATATAAAAGAGACTTCAGATACAGTATTACGGGACTACTAAGGCCTATATAAAAGAGACTTCAGATATAGTATTAGGGGACCACTAAGACCTATATAAAAGAGACTTCAGATAGAGGGTTTTCACGACGCGTCATCAGACACATCATCAGACCCGAAGTCGCCATGTTGGAGGTCCTCCGCATCACAACAAAGCACAGGCACTGAAGTAGATCCCAAACGGTGTTAAGGAAAATGGTTAATTATTGCCGTGTTTTAGGTTGTACCAATACGTCAGACCGAGAAAAACATTTGGAATATTATCGACTTCCAAAAGTTATTAAAAACCAGGGAGAGGAATGCCAGAAGTTATCCGAGGAAAGGAGGGGCTTGTGGTGGGCAAAGCTCAACCAGGATCTACGAGGGAAGTTCGGTCTCAAAAAAACTATTAAGAGTCACTTGGCTACACCTTGCGTATCACAATGATATCATACAGTTAAGGTTGGTTAGGTTAGGTTGATTAAAGACGTTATTGCATTACTTACTTTGGCCTTCACAACACATTGGTCGTTAATGACTTGGTACTGGATCTTCCTCACCCATCCACACACCATCTGGTTATCAGCCTCCAAACTTTTGTAGGATTTAAGGTCTTCCGCTGTGTATGAGCTCGGCGAGAAAACCAGGTAGTTGACTATATCGGGATATGCAACTAAAGGAAGAATCACCGGGTTGCCATGGATCCAAAAAGAGGGAGCCAACTTGTAGGGATCTGCACCGCCAGTAAACTGTAATTTCTCAAAATATCGTGCCTTTTTTTTTGTGTGGGACGCGTTTTGATGAGCTTTTCTGTTGTTTAGACATAAAGTATTAAAGTATCCAAAGTGCACAATACTCCATTACTCCATTCAGTTGTTTACACCGATTGCCTCCAATATGGCCGCGCATCCAGGTTACCGCCCAGAACGTGACGTCGGTGAAAACCCTCTATACAGTATTAGGGGACCACTAAGGTCTATATAAAAGCATCCAAAAAACAGCATGTCATAGGACCTTTAATGAATGATTGTCATGTACAGTCACAAGTTTTTTTGGGATTTCTTTTTTTTTTTTTTCAGCCGGTCTATGTATAAGTGCCTTGGTCCTTGTTATGTGTAGTGATATATGTATACATGTCTGAAATTGTGTTCATTGTTGTTTTGTTTTCTTGTCTTGCGTAATGATGCCAAAGATGCAATTTCTGCTGCAACCTAATCCCCCCATGGGGCCAACAATCAAGCTACTACTATAAACAACCTACAACTAAAAAAATGACACAACATTTAAATGAGGTGGGTATTGATTAGATCGGTGTTTCTAAAATGGGCGTACGCATACTCCTAGGGGTACTTTGGAGTACTGCAGGGGGTACGTGAGATTTAAAAGTTTATTAAAAAAAACATCAGTTATGAATAATTCCTGAAATATTTATACTATAATAATGAATTAATTCAGTGATGGGTTCTAAACTTTTGAAATGTAGCATTTAAGTGTTTTTCAGTTACAATGTTGTTTAGTGAATCCGACCCTGATGGCGCAGCGCTGTATTGGGCCTCTTTATACAGGCATTTTTTTCTACCACAAATGTTTTGCGCTGGTCAGGGGGTACTTGGCTGCCAATCTTATTTTTTCAAAGGGGGTACTTTATTGAAAAAGTTGCAAACCACTGGATTGGATTATGGCAGTTTTTAAACTTTAAAACCACATACAGTAAACATCGTCAGATAGCAGGATAATGTATAATGCCCTGACCATTTGGGGGAAATTATTTAGGATGACTGGGACCTTTCTTGCATGAATCTGCCAACTCAAGAATCCAAATTGGAGGGCAGGAAATATTATTTTTCAAATCTCAGCCTTTTTCTTTCCAAAAAATGGCACAGTACATCTCTGTGCACTAGTCATAAGATTGAAGAGAGAGATGAGGGTCTCGGGGCTAGGGACGTCCCCAACAGACAAGTGGAAGTAAGGGGCAGTGAGGAGGAGAAGATGTACATCACAAAACACATCTACCAACTCCTAGCCATTGACTCAAGAGGAGGTTGAAGAGTGAACAGGAAAAATCTGAGAATACGGGAGATGTGGACTTCGAGCAGAAGGATGACGAAAGAGAAAAAAAAGAGAAGAGCTCAAAGTAAAGAGAGACACTACAGTCATGTATGCTGGAGTAATAGCAGCAACATCCAGCACTTAAGATTCTGAAAAGATTTCAACTCTGGATGACGGAGTATGAGTAATTAGTTTCTCATTCATTTTCACAGCAAGCACCCTTAAACAGGGTGTTAAGGTGGAGCTCTTACATTCCTCTGCAGTTGTGGGTCAAATCAATTCATATCAGAGACAGGAAAGTGGATTTAAGTCTGACAATTCCTCAAGATTTTTATCATGAAAGACTCCAATTAGAAACACATTATGCCCCATGGATTCTGATTGCTTGTCTTTTACCCCTGAAACGCCCATCCATCCAGGTTAGATATGAATCAGAAAAGATCAATTGAAATAAAATACCTACCTGAAGAGGCACAGAATAATGGGTTTTTACTTTGCACTCAGTCACTCGTCTTAGAACACTGGCTTTAATCTGTGTTTTTTCCATTTTTTTAGAATGGCTGTGCTTTTGCATTTAAGCTGTGACTCTTGAATTCATATTAGTATTGAGATCTATTCGTATTGCAACAGCTAGAATGTAACCGGCGTGGTTAGAGACAAACTGTCTGTGTGTGCGGACAACTGGTTGGGCTTGAATTGGCATATTACCATGGTGCGGACATATGTGTTTGTGCTCATCATACCTGGGGGTTGTGACGGTTGTCGTGAGGATTGTCGGGATAGGGTCTGTCGGGGCTCCAGTTACCCGTCTTTTGGAACATTTCCTGGGCTTTGGCCGTCACCCACGATTGGCTCTCAGTCATGCCACCCTCGGGAGGTCTGGCACCCACACATACACACAAGTTAGGGGATTAGAAATCAGGGAACTAAAGCAAATCACCGTCGACCAGTATTCAATCAAGTAGCTGATTTAATGCAAAAAAATGTACACTGTTTCTCGAGTATTGTATTATTTCTTTCGCCCATATAACAGAGAAGCACACAGACACACACACTAGGCAAACACAAAAAGAAAGAAATTGTAACCCAAAGCCAAGAAAGATAGAACAAGAAGACAAATTAGTGTGTATGTACTATAGTGTAGTGTACTGTATGTTTGAGAGTTGGAGTCATTTTTATCTTCAGTTCACTCAACTTTTCATTTAGATGTGAACTTGAAATCTATGTATTTACAGCAAATGTTTTTTCTTTAATTTGAAAAAAAAAAAGTCTTCACCTCCTGACTGTATTTCTTATTTTGTGACACCAACCTCTGGTGTAGTTGTACACCACAGTTTCATCTTAAATATTATCATTTAAATAATTTTGCACTGCATCACGTTCACTATGTTGACAAATACTGACAGGTATCAGGGAGGTTAATTCCATAAGTTCAAGAGAAATGTTGAAAAAAACCACTGCATCTACAAAATCTAAAAACGCCATAACTGTATGAAATTCTGCAGCTGAGGTCCGGAGGTTGAGCTAGTGCACATGTAACATTTCTTTGCCAATTTACTTTCCCGATACATTATGTCCCATTTAAAAATTATTGCTCTTGGCGATAAGCATGATAAATCTGACCAAGAGGCAAAAATTGGAATTATTACGTGTACATATACTTTACATTATACATGCATAGATAACTATAGGAAATATGTATTTGTGTGCAAGCATAGTTTCCTGCTGTCTCATGTGTTTCGGTGCATTACACAGAATATAGGTTCCTGCCCCTGCCCAGTCTACTCACATGCTGTTTGGGTTATCTGGCTGGGTGCTGGGGAGACTGTTGAGGCCTTGACCCCCCTGGCCGTCCGTGCCCCCTCCCTCAGAGGGTGGCTCCATGCGCTGAAACATTAATGGTGTTCGGTTCTGTGTGAGATACACAACATGGCCTGCAGGCTGGCATCAGGCACACTCAGGGGGGCAGACACAGGACACAAACACAGGATGCACTCGCAGCATGCACCCACACGAGGGCGCCATCGGCAAACACATGGCTGTGGGTATCCAAGGTAAAGTTCCTTGCCAGACTACTGATCTGGGATCTGCTAACCACACTGAACGAGCCTTTAAACACTGCTGACTTAAAGACTGTTTGACTTTTTTCCCTTTATATCAGTTTGGGCTGATGTTCAGGGATGGAAAGCTGATCTCAGATCTGTGTCAGAGGGGAACTTCTACCTTAGGCATATGAGGTAAGATTTATCTTAAATCACAGATTATCATACCCATGAAACACCATCAAAAAAGACATTTTACTTAAAAAAATCATTGTATGACAATGTTTGTGATCCTTCATCTACCAAGATTTTTTTGAGTAATATGCCATTTTGTGGGAAGTGGACATCTGAACCTGAACTAGTTGCATTCAAAGAAACAAGTTCTGCTTCCATCAGGTCAGAGGTCAGGCAGCTTTCCTCCCAGGGGATCCTGGGTAAATGGAGTCCTCTCTGGAGTGGCTTAAAGGCGACGGTTCATGACTGCTACAGCCTTTGTCATGTCCCTCCTCAGCCTGGATGCTAAAGGCTGAATGCTAAATGAATGCAGATGGAGGGAGGCCGGTTCAGAAACAGATTCACGTCCAAACCTCCTCTGACACATCAGGCTGATCTGCTGGACAGGAAGCTAGTCTGGGTACAACTCATTTTAAAGATACAGCTAGTTTTACCAGTCAAACAGATCTTTAGAAACACTAATTATTTGGCTGTTGAAGATGGTAACAGAGGCTTTGCAGTTGCAGTTGCTTCCTAAATCTGTAATAAGAAGTGTATCTATCGTTGTCATGGAGGTGCAGATATCTGCACAGGACTGGTGTGATGTGGGTGTAGATCTTCTAAGTAGGCCAAAGGTTCTCAGCAAGTGGTCTGATGGGATAGATTTATTACCAAATGTGGATTCTTTTGACATTAAACTAGCGTTGTTAGCCGATTCCTGATCATACTTCCTGTCAGAAAGCATGCCCAAAACTGACAAGTTAATGTTATATCATTATATCATTATATAGTAAAAGAACAAAGCCACACAGAACGCTTACTTCTACTGAATAAGAACGCTAGTGTGCTAATAAGATGTGTGCACGACATGCCAACTTTGGTATAGCTAAAAAGCAGACATTATGTAAGCACAAAAACAATTTGGCTGCTGTTATGATTGTATAAAAATATCAATTTCTGGTCAAAAGAGCTCAGAAATTCACCATGATTGTTGACTTCCATTGTTCAAGTTGTTTGTTTAGACATTTAGCCCTCTAATATGGCTGCCAGAGGGTATATTATATAAACTGAAAGCCTTCTATTTCCTCATTTAACATGTGACATTAATGATCAAAGAACCACAGCTTTAAAAATGCTGCTTTTCTTGGTCTATTCCTGTCCAGGGGTCATTTCCTGTGTCACAGAGGTAAATGGCTCACGTCAGTCTGGTTTGGCACTGGCTAGCTCTATTGAGAAAACTCCTGGTACATATATTTAGACGGATTGTGGCTAAAACATGAACACCACACACCTAACACAGACACCGACTTCAATGGAGTATGTTACAGCAGTGGCATATGTATTAATGAACAGTCCCCCAGGGTTGACTGATTACATACGGAGCCACTGGTCACAGGAACCTCCACTCAACATCCCACCAACCACCACAGCAGACAGACAGACAGGCAAACAGATAGATTCATGAACACACAGACTGGAGAGAATGGGTCTTGGTTAGAGCAACTTGGTGACAATCGACGAGGATTGACCAAATAGGGAGAGCTTGATAAGTCAAGTTTCATCTCTTCCTGGAAGGATAAAGGGAGAGCGTCAGAAGGACAGAGACGACATGGAAGACAGGAATGAGGGACAACATGAGAGTGAAGAAACAGGAGAATGACGGACAGCAGACAACATATCTGAGACACAATAACAGCTCAACAAACACTGAAGAGGACGATTGAGAAGCGACTAGGCACGAATAATGTGCAGGAGTAGGAAGAACAGAGGAGGAGAGAGACGAGAACAACAAATGAGGAAAAATCCACCCCCTGGTTCCCTTAAACTGTTACATGAGACAACTTTTCTGTCAGTGTTCCTACTTTTCCTTACTTTGCCTTTTGCTTTCAGTATGGGAGATGGCGGTGGTCTTAGTTGCATAAGTTTGCAGCCCTTGGCCGCCAATCTTTTCATTCTCAGCAGTGTTTTGCCGGGCACCTTTTCTGCAGCCTAATTAACTGAAAGAGCTTCAAAGTTTATACCAAGTACCTTTTGGCAAAAACTTCAACTTTTGTTGCATTTCTTTTAGTCTTTGGTGCCACAACGTTGCTGTCTATTTTCTGCCATGACACATGATGCGGCTAAAACCAATCCACTTGTGACGCACAGGTGACATACCACCCCACGTTTACCATCAGGTATTGCAATAATGACTTCATAGTAATAATAACTAAAACTATACTACACCATGTTTTATTTACATATATAGGTATATTAGTTAGCATTACTGTTTTATCCATACTTTAAATCAAAGTCGGGTATGTGGACACATACATACTAAATAGTGATGTAGTTTGTTAACACCGGGGTGTGCCTATGATCCCAACCACAGCGGCAGACACCACCATGATGTTTTAGATAGACAATACATATTCAGCTATTAAGCTCCATTGTAGCTGTACTGTAAACATCTTGACTATGATTTATGTTAGACATATGAAAAAAGAATGACAAATCATTAAACGGCATTATGATGTTTTTGGGTGGATTCTTCCTTTAAAATGGTACGGGAATAGAAAAACAAAGACCACAGTGAGAGGAGAGAGGGAGAGTGAAGCGAGACACTGTAGAGATGGCAGGACAAACTGACAGACACACAGACTGGTTTAAAGTCCTTGTGTACTGCTGATGTTGAGAGAGCCTGTGTGGACCTGTCCATTCAGTCCAATGGGATGGCTGCATTCAGGAACATACCAACACATACTGTATTTGCACTGTTCAAAAGAAAAAAAGGCAAACATACTCTCCATTCATCAATGCACTCCTTCGTTCTGCAGAATGGAAATCTGTCTCAGTCAATACAGAAGAGGCTGGCCCCATTCCATAAGCAAATGTGGACTTTGTTGTATCATGTCAAATTTATGATCAAGTGCTGAACAAACTGGACGACTTCCTGGAGCGAACAGGAGGTATTACATGAGTGGAAAGATGTTTCCCACACAGTGTGGACTGAAAATACAGAGAAAGCGGTAGCGAGTGCATCTCAGAAGGCATTCATTGACAAGAGGGGAAGAGCACTGACGGGGAACAAAAAGGTAAGGCCATGTGGTATCATCATCATCATTGCTCAGAACATTACCAACAACAAAAACCATAGTTGTAAATTGGTAAACCTTCGCAACACCTGATCCTCCTCACCACGTGCAAACAGCCCATGGTGAAAAGAAAAAGAGAAGCAGCAGAAAAGGGAACGGTTGCTAACTAGCTATAGAAAGCAAAACAGCTAGATACCTCTGTTAGCAAGCATGATAAAAGGAATAAGGCTGGCCAAGGGAGCAACAAGGTGCTAGAAAAAGGGCGCAGATTTTCAAGTAGCATGCTAATAAAGTGGCCAGCACAGGCTGAGAGGAAGATAGGTTTGGGTGAACAGGTGATAAAAAGAAAACCCAAGGCATAGAGGATTTGTTTGCAAGTGTAGCTGGAAGTTTATATAGGATTTAAATGTATAAGACATGGTTCCTATATTTTTAAATCCATATTTGTCAGAAGAAAGGCAAAATTCAGTCCAAGGGCTAGTAGAAAAGGTATCATAAAAAAGGGCCAGGAGGAGGCGGAAGACAATATGGAAAATAAATGTCTTTTTGCGTTCGGGGAATTTCTCTGGGATGGAGTCTACCTGTTCCTCTCGCAGGGCCTGCAGCTTTTTCGTCTTGCTCTGCCGGTAGTATTCCATGATCATCATGGCAGCGTAGATTTTGCCCACCGTCAAGTCTGTGGCTGCTGAGAAAATGACAAGTTACCCTGCAAGATTAGACCCGAGTGAGATGGGACCCTGAGCCGTGGGGGGAATGGGAGTGGGGGACGAAATACACAAGTCACTGACACAGAGACATTCACAATGACATGCAGAATACACTAGCAGTTGGCAAGACAATTCTGTTTCATTTCAATCCATGGAGGGACAGGCTTCAAAATCAAGAATTAAAACTAAAGGCTGTTTTATACTTCTGCGTCAACTCCACCCTTTCGGAGTTCTGCGTCAGGGTTGCTTTGCATCGTGGTACATTTCACCGCCATAACGCTAGGGGGTGTCGCCTGTGTCGCTCACCACCAAAACGGTACTCAGAATGGCAAACCCCATACACTGTCGTGCTAAAATATTTATCTTATTTGTTTGGCCTTTTCTTGTGTAGATTTTGTAAAAAGTATCGAGAAATAGACAGTAAAATCCATTGACCTAGGTACTGTAACCAGAAAATAAGTCTGAGGTTATTTGCAAGGTGACTGCCAGCCAGTTTATGTTATGTTAGCAAGCAAACATTAGCACAACTGCCCACAAAGTACTGCTTGCTGGCGAAGTGCTAATTTCAAAATGTTACTGACATATAGACACTTTACAAACGGATAACCCCGTCATTGTAACCAAAATATGTCTGAGTTTATTTGCAAAGCTTATGTCAGTGAACTAGCATGTTGCTACTCCCCACAGTAGGCTGCTTGATCTATCAACACACAGGACGAGTTGACCAATCACAGTCCTTGCAGTCTGCGTCGTCTCGACGCGAAGTTACACATTTTTGGAGGTGCACGTCGAGCTACGGCCGAGGGCTCGGAGAGGGGTTCGCGGTGACGCAGAGGGGTCTGCGGGGGTATGCTGTCGATTCGACACAGAAGCATAAAACAGCCTTAACTGTTTGGTTTTCAAAGGTGTTTCCATCTTCAGTTGATGAAGGTAAATTCACAGAATATTTGGTTAGTAGTAACCAATTATTGTAAGCCAAAAAATACACTGTGTTGGAGGAGCAAAAAAGCAGTTTTAGTGTCATTGCCTCTTCACCAGTCTCAGAGAGGGACAAACGTGGACTTTTAAATGTTTTAGTGCAAGTCTCAGTGCAAACATACTTACTCTCATGCTTGTGCGCATGCACCCTTGTGGTCACAAAACCTCATTCTCATTGGCTAATACATTTTTCCAACACAGGGCTTAAGCCATTTAAAGCATTGATGATGCCGTTGGTATTCTAATTTTCATGCATGAAGCTCAGCTCTAAAAATCTCATGTGGCAAACAATTTCTCACACCAGTTTAATAAGCTAATGATGTATGATGAGGCAAGATGGAGGAACGGGACTGCTGGTTTGCTGACAATGTGTTTCTGAGCACTGAAAGTGCTACAGGCAGATTTACCTTCAAGAAAATATGGAAATTGTCAAATTTGGGGGCAGTGATAAGGCATTCAAACTGTGCATGAAACTGATATGCTCTTTTGTTGTCTTGAAGGAACAGTGGTAACCACACTTCAACTGAAACAGAGTTGAGCTCACTTGCTGGTGTACAACAGACAAATACAACATTACAACACTGTACAAATATTAACACAACAAAGCCAATAGTCTTTTCACAGGCAGATGCTGTACCATATCAATTAGCATTCTCTTTTTTACTTCACTATCATCTAATCGTATCAAACCTTGCATATTTTTTTCTTTAATCTTAATAGGCTGGGGACCAGGTAGCCACCTCATTAAGAAACACGAGGACACCACAGTCAAATGATCCCTGGAAAACAGGAGCTCAATCTTTTTCTAAAAACTCTGGACATGTATCCCCAGAGTTTGGATGGAAACACATAAACATTTAAAATCAGAAAAATATTGAGCTTTGTTTTGGTTGTCAGATAACTGAACTGTGTAGCTAAATGAATGAGTGGTGCCCTTTTCAAAGTGGCATGGCTACAAGTCTTCCAGCATTAAAACGTTTATTAACATGTGATAAGATATGACCACACATATCTCATATCTGTGTGCAGTATACCTTATTATCTCCCATGCATTTAGCCAAACAACTTGATGCGTTTGCTAAACATGCATCATTATACTAGCTTGTACTCATGTACCAAAATCATTTAAATAATCGTATTCTCAACAGATTCACCTGTAAAAGCTCATTCATCACAATCATTTTAAATAAAACCTATTAGCCTGGATCTATTTTACTAGTTTATTTGCTGTTCAATTATTCCTGTAGTGAAAAGACTTCTATAGAGGATCTTCTATAGTAGGCACCCCCTGATACCAGGACTGTCTGGATAGGTGGAAAGATCAGCAGTGTGAGTATGTGCTACTGTGTCCACTCTAATGTGATATATGTATGTGTCTGTGTACATGTATGTGCTAGTGTGCCTACAGAACACGTATGGTATGGTGCAGAGCCCAAACCCCATCCATGTGGCGAGCAACGTCATGGGGGACGAGGGGAGCGATTGCTGTAAACGAGTCGAGCTCACTGGGGTTCAGTTAGGCCCGCATCCTTTCTTGTTGTGGGTAACCAAAACATTCAGCCAGTTAGTAGCTGGTATAACCTTAAGGCATTAATTAATTCCCCTAACAAAAAATCATTTCACCAATACAACCTGTGCCACAACACCTCTGGCTTAGACAGGCCTTTCAACAAACACAAGTTGCTGTGTTCATGTGTGCCAGTGAGGGGTTGTATCTTTCTGTCAATCTGTCACTTTGTTAGTGACTCTGACTGTTTGGGGCAGTTAAGTCCTTGCTGTGGTAGCATGTGCTTGGAGTTATCAGTGACAACGGACGCAGAGCACAGGGAATTAGGCATCCCGAAAAATGGGTTTGGGTTAGGTTACAATAGCAGCCTCCGAACGCTGCGATGTTCACGACAGGAACAAACTATAAGCCACAGTAAGAACCACTTTGGTTCATTACCATTGATCAAATGTTGGTCAAAGGGGAATTTTGACCCAATGGCGATGCTATATGATAACCCAGGGAGTCACCAAAATCCATTCTAAATCCCCTGCGGACCAGTGCTCTTGATACCCTATTTCATGGTGGTCCGGCCAGAGATATTTTGCTCTGGACCACAGTATTGGAAGGACATTTGGAAAATCTACATTGGTGTATATATGTATTTATATGTATATATGTACAGTGTGTGTGTTTATGCTGTAGTAGCCTGATCAGGAGATGCTGAGCAGTGAATGACACTGGCTGGTAGAAGCTGTCCTCTTGGTGAGTTGGTGATCGGTGACACACACACCACTATGCCTAATTTTCCTGCAACTTACCCTTGTGCGGTGTAACCAGCAGGTCCAGTGTCTTCTGCGACAAGTTCGGCCAAATAGCCATCATCTCCTTTCTCAGCTCTGCATCCATCTGGTGCTTGTCTGCACCTCCTGGATGGCCACGTAAACCAGTGTCCACACACACACACACACACACACACACACACACACACACACACATATCAAGCATTTGTATCACATATCAAACACCCCCACACATAAACACCAGGCAAAGGTACAGACCAAAAGGAAGGCACATTGGGACACAATTTCAAAAGAAAAGTTTTTTTCGCCATTCACACGTGCACACATTCACCCAAAACAAAAGGTTATTTGTTAGTGTCAGAATTGAAATTTTGAGTTTTGTCATATTTGATACAATAATTTAAAGCATTCTTATTGAAGACAAACTGACAGACACTGAGAGGTAAACAGTCATACCCATGAATTACCCAAGACTACTCAAGAATGTCAGACAAGAAAGTGACTGAGAAGAACAGATAGAGTAAAAGGATACTAGTACTTAAGGACTATACCCTTGGCAATCTTTATATCCAGTGCTGTCCTGATCAGAGCCATGAGGGTGGAGTTAAAATGCACCGTGTTGTCATCAGCAACCGGCAGGTCCATGCGCAGCAGCCTCTGTGGAGAGCCAGTCAGATGAGAGGATGAGAAAGGGACATGTCCTTGCTAAAGTGTGCCGTGCCTGAACCTCCAGGTTTGGGGAGGGGGTGAGGGGTTGGGGGCGGTGTTGAGAGAGCTCCATAGACAACAGCCAATTAGAGTTGGACTGGATTCGTCCAGGTTTTATTTAATGTTTACTAAGACAGATTAGAGTAAAGGCAAGGATGACTAGGTGTCACCATAATTCTTTCAGTTACGGATCTGATCAGTGTAGCCTATTAAGTTACGTCAGTGAATGTCAACTGGAGGCACTTGATTTTTAAGTGCTCTGACAAATGTGGTCTACATTAAATTACTGTTAAATGAGCATTAATATGTTAAGTCTTGTGCAAGAGCATTTGCTTGAGGAAAGTTGAATAGGTGAGTCTCTGCATCTCCTGTGTTTCCAGTGATACTCTACGAAACAGCACAGCTATCCACTGAGGGCCATCTGCTGCTAAGCAACTGTGAGAGCCAAGAACCACAAGGAAGAACAATCGGAGCCAAAATGGCCTCCGACCCAACCTGTGCCCATGTTCCCTAAATGTGTGAATGCATTGGCGCATTTACACATCTCTGTTGTTACACACAAAGATATATATATATATAAAACAGAACAAATACACCTACCCCACACCCCCTTCCAACCCCAACATCCCTCCTTGCCCACTTACACACAATTATTTTCACAGACTGCAATTAAGGGCGCTTAATTGGAGTCCTTTGAAGACAAAATAGGTTGACTGGAGAACAATAACAGTATCACTGGTGTAATTCTGCTATTTTTCAGGAGACTGCTTTAGTTTTATTCAACTGAGGCATCTGCTATAGAGCTCCCCCTACCTGTAAGGAGGTTCCCTGTCTTTACAAGTCTATACTGTACCAGGTAAAACCAATGGAGTAACCTGCAGATAGAACAAAACAAGCTGGGCCAGCTAGGGCCGCTTGCCGTTCCTATCCTGATCAGTTGGCATCCATTAGATTTACCTACGAACATGAGCGTTGGGCACTCACGATGGCAAGCACGGTAGTACGATGGCGGTGGGATTGTGTACATGCTTGTGCGTTCCTGAGTGTGTGCGAGTGTCAGGCATGCCCAAAGCCAAGTGTGCGGCAGGCAGAGGGCATCAGCCAACATCCACAGCACTCGGCAGGCAGGCTCAATGTCGCCCATAGCCATGCGACATAGAGTGCAAGGATGGCATGCAACACAACACCTCCCAAGAAAAATCCCACAAACCCGGGCACACAAAGCATGCAACATGCCTTTACTTCACTCCCATTTTCTAAGCCCCAACACTTCCCACCTACCCAGCCTACTACACCCCCCCCAGACTTCCCTCAAAACCCACTTTCACAATACAAGTAGCCGTGCATCCGCACAAAGAGAGTATCCTCAATCCAACTGGATTGATCCTACTGATTGACAGATTCATTTCTTATCTTTTGCTCTCTACATTTTTACATTCATGGTTCCCTTAATCAAAGTCAAATTGGACAGCGATGGTAGTATTTCATATCAAGTCAAGATCTCTCTCAATGTCAAACGGGTGCAGTGTCTTAAGGGGGTGTCAGAGTTAGAGAGGATTAGAGTTGTGGCATTCCCTGAAAGAAGAAAAAAATCATAGAGAAGATCAAAAAGAGATGATTGACGTTCTTTCTGTCTTTGTTTTGGACCAACCAGACTTTATAGAAGTAGTACTGTAGGGTAAGGGGACGGGGTCTATCAAAGGAGACACATGGTAGGGACAGCAGTTAGTTGAGTTAAACTAGGCGGCGCTAAGCTTGGTTATGAGATGTAGTTACAGATAAAAAGGGAAGGGCGAGAATGAGGAGGTAGAGGAGGACCGTGAAAACACTGAAAGAGTAAAAGAGGAATCAAGAGAACGTGGGTCAATTGGAATTAACAGAGAGAGGAGTGTGTGTGTGTGTGTGTGTGTGTAGATAGAAAGGAAAGAGGCTGAAAATTACAGAACAAGACAAGAGATAAGGACGAGGACTAAAAACAACACTGACATAAGTTGACTAAGAAGAGGTCAGTAGCAATACACAGATATCAAACCTACTTTTTCCAGTAAGCGTGAGGCCTTGTGTCCACTAAAGGAAAGCTCAAGAACTTTGCCTAAGCAATAAGAGTGATCAGTGCCAAGAATGTTCAAGATGTCTAACCTTCCCCTCTCTGTTCTGAAAAGAAACCATGAGGGCTTTCTGATCTCAAAATGTCCTTCAATGGACTTTTTCTGTGAAATTGTATCAATGAATACTGGAAGGCTTTGATGGCTGAAGTATGTGATGGGGACCACTGCTGATACAGGTTGACATTCTGGAGAGAAAGAAGAAGGAAGAAACAGAAAGGAGAGATAAAGTAAAGACAGGGCTTGGATGGACAGAGGGATGCTATGAAGACATGAAGATGGATGCTGATTGTTGACAGACAAGTGGGTGTACTGTAGGCAGAAGGACAGAAGAATGACAAAAAGAGAGGAAATTGAAAAAAAAACAAGATTGAGTAAAAGATGAAGAGGAGAGCAAAACAGGAGAAAAAGACAGATAAAGTAGAGAAAAAGAAAGTAAAAGAGAAAAGGAGAAAAACTAGAAAGAGACAGTGAATAGGGTACTGACATCCAGATTCAAAAATGTTTACTACAAGGGAGAGTTTGCAATATTTGATCAAAGTCATTCTGTTTACAGAATATATCAGTGTGGTTATGATTATTACGCAGGTAACGTCACAAGCTAGTTAGGCAAGTAAGGAGAGAGATTTCCATCAAAGTAGGACTGAGTATCTAATCCCAATACTTTTTTGGTACTGTCTATAGCACCAAGTATGGAAAAACAATTCCTGTTCAAATAAAAATCTAGCAAAGTTTAGACTTATTTACCTTCAAAATGTCATGTCAATGTTTACTTTTCTCAAAAGAAGGCATTGAAAAATATGGGTACAAATATGTTAGTTTAGGTAGATTAGCTTTACAAGTGATGCACACTCTTCACATTGTTATTTGGGGATGACAGGATATTTGCCTTTGTGGTGCTACTCTTCAGAGCTTCTTGGCACCACACATATTATCAGAAAATGATGGAAACTATAGCATTACATCATCTTTTCAATACTATTTTGGCGAATCTGGATGTCAATGACAAAGAGAATGAAAGAGAGGATAGACAGAGTAGAGGTCTACTGAGTTGGAGAGAAAGAGTAGACAACAAGACAACGAGGCAGCGGATGCTGAAATGCTCGACCCCAATCTTTGCACTGGTGGTCTGAGGGGCAAAGAGAACTCAAAGACCCTGACGTTTCCGTGGGTGTCAAAAAAGGCATCTTGAAAAAAGACCAAAAACTAGAAGGGCCAGAACTTTTCCTACTCATTTTAATTTGCATGATTATTATTTGTATGTGCACATTGTGTATTTGGCACAGTAATGTGGGCATGTTTATGTGAGCACTATAGTGCCATCCACAGGAATAAGAGACGCAGAGAACCGAAGACAGACTCCCTTGCCGGTCCTTCTGTACCCGCATCGTAAGCAAATAGTTGCACATTAGATGTTGTTTGTCCGTGGGCCTCTACACTAGAGATTTTCAGATGAACAAATTATTTATGTTTCTTATCGTTGAACAATACAATGCGTACAAAATTTCATATATATGCTCACAAAGAATATTAGTAATGACCACAAGCAATTGGTCGTCCTGGGGTCCTTGCCATCATTTACACTTTTTTTTTTTTAAATGTACTTCAAATAAACATACCTAAAACACATAATGACAATATGTGGTCGGAGAATATGTTTTATTTATACATTTTGTATAATTTGTTTTTGCATACGTCTCAACAATGGTGTAGAGACGGGAGTATTGTACAAGCTTATTAAATATTTCATTTCCGTATACTGCAAGATCAGTGTGGTAAAATATGAAGACATAAATTTAAAAACTGAGGTAGGAAAACAGAGGAATTTTTCCTACTGTTTAAGTTCCTTCACTTGTTATTTAAAAGAGGAATTGTTTGTCAGATCTGTGCTCTATGTATCTTTGCTTTTCTGACTGGATTGTGGTGTGTGCATGCGTCCGTGCAGGTTGCAGAAGGACTGGCAAAGCCTCCTCCGTTCCCTTACTCCTGCGGCCTGGCGGGAGGAAATAAAAGAAAGA
Source organism: Sander vitreus (assembly GCF_031162955.1). Lineage (NCBI taxonomy): Eukaryota > Metazoa > Chordata > Actinopteri > Perciformes > Percidae > Sander > Sander vitreus. The sequence goes on along the minus strand of NC_135856.1, from coordinate 5,495,193 downwards.
GGATTGACTACCACTCCACTGTCACTTCACTTCACTGCACGACAAAAGCCCATCCCTCCATCCCCGCGGTCGGAGAGAGAGAAGAGAGGACAGCGCTTACCACCACCACAACCACCACTAACAGACAATGAGGAGAACACCGCTGGCAGGGAAGGAGGGAGGGAGGGAGGTGGAGGAGAGGGGGAGAGGTGGAGATGGAAGAAAGGGACGGGGCAGTTTCAGCAGATGAGAGAGGAGAGGCTCTCCTCCCCAGCGATGGGGAGGTTTAAAGACGGAGATGGGAGGGGAATAGGAGGTGAAGAAGAGAATGATGGGAAAAGGGAGGGAGAGAAGGAGGTGGGGGTGGTGGCCGAGGGGGGCGGAGGGGTAAGGTGGGGGGCGAGTCTACCTTATAGGCGACCCGGGCGGGACACCTCTTCCCGAGGCCTAGCGGCGGACACATGTGTCTTAGCATCTGATACATGTCTGTGTAACTGATCCGGCCGCTGGGGTGGCCACAAACACACACACACACACACACACACACACACACACACACACACACACACACACACATCCCATGCGTTCAAACAGCCGCACGTAAACACATACACACACACACACACACACACACACACACACACACACACACACGACAGACAGAACAAACAAAGACGGACGACGTGAAAACGAAAAAAAGAAAATGTATGAGGGGTAGGGAGAGGGAGGACGAAGTGGGGGGGGAGGACGCAGACGCACAGAGGTGTGTTTGGAGGAGGAAGACATGAGGAGAAAAAGGAAAGAAACCGACAAAGGAAAGGAAGAAGGGGGGAAACAAATACACAGAGGTTATTGTTTTGATCGCTGTGGATATGTGGTTGCTGTGGTGACAGAAAGAGAGAAAGAAAGAGAAAGAGAGAGAACGAGGGAGTGTGTTAAGAGGCTTCTAGTCTGGTTTATCATAAAGTATAGGGGAGAGGAGAGGAAGGAAGGGAGGGCGGGAGAAAGGTTAGGGAAGGAGGGGAGAATTGGAGTAGGAGGTGTTATTTAGTTTAGTTAGTTGTTAAGATACCGTTCTATGCGAGGTGAAAAGGGGATTTGGGATTTTTTTTTTTTTTTTTTTGGTCTTTGCCCTCTTTCGCCACTCGGATAGAACTGGCAGCGGGGCTTCTAGCAGGCAAAGAAAAGCACCGCTGCAGAGATCGAAGTGAGTCACAATGACAAGTCAATGCAGTCTGTTACTGAGGCTGCGTGTCCACCGGGGAACCTTTGCTCACACGTGTGCCTCCAGATGTTCATGGGAGCCCTCCCTAATGATGACAGGAAGGGTGGGGAATGGGATACCCCAACGGTGCAAACAGCTAGGCCTTGGCTATTGGAAGGTCAGTTCACCCACATCACTAAATGTGTCATCACTTACCTCTTGTGGCATCCAGCTATGCAGATAGTTTCAGGTTCTGGTGCCCAGGGTGCCCTCTTACTCAGAATAGAGCTCAACAGTGACCGCTCACTTTTTGTAACGACTCTGGTTCTGGAAGTGATTTCCCCCGTTCAATATCTCCATTGATGTTTCATTAAATGCTTATATAAAGAGTTTTAAGCCTGAAACCAAACCAACCAGCTACAAGATGAATCATGACCTTAAAACATTTGATCCGAAACCAAATAACATTTTCAAAACGGCAAAAAAGGCAAAGGTTCAAGACAGTGTACAGATATACCGTCACAGACTTCGATGGTAGCAGTTCGTGTAAAGATCCACCAATCAGAGACGTCACTGTTACGCTTAGGATTGTGGGTAGTGTAGTATTTCTCCATAAGATGGCAAAAAAAACGCCATGTTTAGTAAGTGTCATTCGGTAAGTGTCAAATGTTTTTCTTAAAACAAGGTTGATTTCATACAGACTTCTAGCTTCTACAGGAGCATAAACCTTCGTTTCACAACTTCAGAGCTCATAATCAGTCCACCTTGGATGGCTTAGACATTATGGCTAATACTTAATAATCCTAATGGAGAAAATGAATGGGATTTTTACTTCCGGAACCACACTGTTGAGCTCTATAACTCACTGTGAACAGATTCAATGGGACTATGGCCATCGACAACTGCGAAGTGATAAAGTCTCTAAGCGCAACGGCTATTTCGGTTCATATACGTGATGAAGGGGGATATAAATCAAAGGGTGTGGAGATTAATGAACACACTGTCAGCCAGTCACATTACTGGTCTTATAGGTCTAAAACAGCTCAGCCAATCACAGTGAAGTATGACCATTAGCTCAACAAATGGAAATATAAACATATTGTTGTCTGGATGGTGCAGAGTGGGACAATGTGAACACACAGCACCACAAATCTGGTGTGTTTTTCTTTTTTTTTTTTTAAAGTTAGCACAATGACAATATAAATGAATAATAATAAAAAGTAGGCCTATGTGGTTCTAGATTACTCAATCAAATTGCTGTATTAATTGTATTACTCCTCCCAGACCCTGAAGCTTTTATGCATTTGTTTTACTACCATTTGAATGGTCGATCCTACTTATGTGATCATTATGTAGAAATATAAATAACAGAAACAACAAAGCAGCTCAGTTGAACCATGAACGACATGGCCTCCTGCAGTTAATATAAGTAAATATAAATACTCGGAACAGACCCAGTGTCTCAAAACTAAAAGTATGTGCATGGCTAGACATCACCAGGGGTACGTTGTAAAATATGTCGTTTTTATGATTTGGGTGAAGTGACCCTTTAACCATTTCTTATGTCTAAGCCAAAGACTGCAGCACCTTAAAAAGATCTTGACAGTAAGCAAACACAGACGGCACGACCAACGATTCTTCCCATAAGCATCTGTCGACACAGGGAGTTATTAAGAGGTACCTGGTGGACACAAGACCTTTTTTTATGTCCAGAGTCCCTGCCCCAAACCACACACACACCCTGCCCCTTTTCCTTCTTTCCCCATACACCAGAGCCACAAACAGAGCAGGTTTGGCCATATTAATATAGTATTTCAGGTAGCAGTGAATAGAAGCTGTTACCATAAGGCCTGTTACATTCTCCACTCAAGGTGTGCCAACACAAGCATGTGGGATTCACAAGCTCTCTGCTTACATAACAAACGCCCACAGGGGAAGTAATGTCAATATGATCTAGGACTGGGCTATTTACCATAAAACATGGCCAAAGAGAAAGAAACGCGTGGTTGTATTGTATACACAAGAGCAGCTTGAAAAGTTTTGTACATATTTCATTGTGCAATGAGCCCCCTGTGCATTTCCCTTTGCATTGTCGTGTGCATTCTTTATGAAGAGCTTGTAACAGGCCCCTCGCTCGTTTTGATTCCTTGAATCCTTAAAGCCACTGTGTAGGATTTTAAAAGTTTGACTTTCAGTACACATAGTGGCTTTAAAATATATATAAAAATTAAATATGACAGGCTGCTTAGCACAGTGGTTCACAAACATGTGCCACGAAGGCACAATAATCTGCAGTTTTTCATTAGCTGATATCAGCTGCTTTAATTTGTGGAATTGTCTGTGTGGGTGACTATAATCGAAGCCTGTAGACTCTGGAGCCTTGATGGCACATGGCTGAAAAACACTGGGTTAGCTAACAGCTACAAAGGTTAGCGTTGTGACAGTATTCAGACCAAGCCCTCTCTGCATAAGTCTCTGTACTAAAGTAACCCCACCTCCCTCACCCAAACCCCAACTCAAACAAGAACAATGCACATTGCTCTACCATTTTCTGCCCAGGCAAAATTAGACAGCAAGCAGAAATAAAAGACAATGGCTGACTGGAGTCTGGACTCTAGTGTTTACATCATACTGAATTAAAAGTGAACATATCAGTGTCATTTCCCCAGCGTTCAGTCAGAAGACAATAGCGAGTGCAGTGCACTACCTCATGCTCCACACACCGCTATCGGTGTGTGTGTGTGAGAGTATGTACAACAGTGTGTGTGTGCGCATTTCTGCATTGTCCCAAACATTCTCATTGTCATATCAGAATGCATATACAACAGAACCCCCCCCAAAATGATCCAATGGTGAAATGAGATTAAAAGTGAATAATGCAAACCCAAAAAGAAAGATCAAACCAAATGAAATAAAAAAAGTTGAAGTAGGAAAGAATTTGTTTTAAAAGTGATAAAGAGCGACATTCATTCCAGTCTCTTAAAGGCGAGCAGGTTGCGTTTAAGTTTATACTTTAGGGGTTTGGTCCAAACCTTGCAGGCCACCCTATGTGGGCATTTCTTGCCAAGGCCCAGAGGAGGGGAGATAACTCGCAATAAACTGTACATATCCTTATAATGTATGCGCCCGCTGCAAGAAAAATACAAGGAGGGGAGGTTAGGTGAGGGAATACACAGAATACAGAGAGACAGAAAGAAAAACAGAGGAGATGATAGAGAAGAAGAAAAAGGATAGGGAGAAGAGGAGAGAGCATTCATTTACACTGAGAAAAAGAGGTGTAGGACACCTTCCTATCATATGTGCCCACACACACTCATTACAGAGGGCTGAGGAGGAAGTGGAGAGGATCACATTCAACTCAACTGTGTAATTTCTATCTAATTGTGCAATTTGAGGAAGAAGGCAGAAAGGTTCAGAGAGAAATGAAGAAAGAGAAGACAGGGAGAAAGCTGGAAAACTCTTTGCTCAGGCAGGCCAGCTTTAACTGACCCACTTTTAACTGCCAGTGTCATCACATGATGTAGATCCTGTTTCACCATAACACTTCTTGAATGAGATCATGACTCCAGTCTTCCCCCGTTTTTGGGACGGGAGAGAAAGTCAAGGGTTAAGAGTTCCTTTACATTCAGCATAAGACTGTTCAAACGTGTCTAGACATATATAACGTTTGCTAACTTATTTTTATGTTACACATCTGTCTATAACAGTATTTTCTTTGCTATTTCATTATGTATTTTGTGTGACTTCTACAGCGTGTGTGTATGAGTGTGTGTGTGTGCCACTCACCATGCGGCAGGGTCGTACTCGGCCCATATCCTTACATACTCGTCCAAGTGATGCGGCCCCAGGATAGAGGAGTCTCTGGTCAGGTACTCAAAGTTGTCCATGATGACAGCCACGAACAGATTCAGCATCTGGAAAAAGGACGAGGTAAACAAACTCATTGCAGAAGTTTTTTCTTGTTAAGATTTAATAATCAAACACTACTGGATTCTAGATGTAAGACATCAGAACGTTAGATTGGGTTTGGAGAATTGTTTTTTTCACTTGCATTACTTTAAAGGTCTTATGACATGCTACTTTTTGGATGCTTTTCTATAGGCCTAATACTGTATCTGAAGTCTCTTTTATATAGGCCTTAGTGGTCCCCTAATACTGTATCTGAAGTCTCTTTTATATAGGCCTTAGTGGTCCCCTAATACTGTATCTGAAGTCTCTTTTATATAGGCCTTAGTGGTCCCCCTAATACTGTATCTGAAGTCTCTTTTATATAGGCCTTAGTGGTCCCCTAATACTGTATCTGAAGTCTCTTTCCCGAAATTCAGCCTTGGTGCAGAATGAGCCAGTCCCACAATGAGCTTTCCTTAGGGACTTGAGCCATTTCTGTGTCTGTAGCTTTAAATGCTATGGAGGAGGAGAGAGGCGGGGGGGGCAAGGTGGAGGGTGGGGGTGTTCATCATCATCATTTTTTTATTTAATCCTTCCTCCAAAAGCTGAGTTTCTTTTTTATTTGGAGCATTCACTCCGGAAATTTTGCTTCTTAAGATTTTTCGCCATACTCCTAGCTGCTGCTCCGTCCCTATGGTCTCGCCCCTCTTCCTGACCCTTTTAGCTCTGGCTGAGCTCAATGAGCCAGTAGGGGAATGTCGCCCTAAAAACCCGACACCACAACTTCAGTTCAACATTCTGTGAACTTGTTTGGCAAGAGCTTGACTGTAGTGTACGTTCATTTACATGTAAAAGTCCAACAGTCCAGCTTTTCTTTAAGATTATTTTTGTGGCATTTTAGGCCTTTATTTGACAGGACAGCTGAAGACATTAAAGGGGAGAGAGAGGGGGAATGACATGCAGCAAAGAGCCACAGGTCAGAGTCAAACCCTGGCCTGCTGCGTCGAGGAGTGAAAATCTCTATATACGGGCGCCTGCTCTACCAACTGAGCTATCTGGGCACCCTCACAGTCCAGCTTTAATGTTGATGACAAATGTCTGTTTTGAAACCAACTGAGAAATCCCAGATGACTGATATGTCAAGGAAATGAAGGAGGAGGACGAACATGTTAGTTGAACCATTTAGCTATAGCTGGATATTGAAAGGCAGAGGGTGCCTTGCTGCCAATGTTTCCCTTGTAGTCAGCTGCAGTACTGCATGTATTGCAGTACAATATATCCCTTGCTGCCCAAATAACAATTTTTCCCATAGGCCTCCATTGATGAAGACACCGCTGTAAAATTGATGACAAGACAGTAAAGCATACACAGCCAATTATTACTATTATTACTATTTTGCAGTGAAAGGTTTGATTTTTTTTTTTTTACTTTCTCAGAACCTCAAAAAGTTGTTTTGCATGTGTTGTGTCATTGGCCACACAAAATGGTAGTCATCTTGGAACATGGTAGCCAGGATTACATAATAAATCCACACTTTAACACTATGAAGCAACACCAAGCAAAGAGGGATTATTGAAAAATATATATTATTCACTTTAGGTTTTCGTGTACACCCTCTAGTAAGGAGAAGTAAATGGATTAAAAAAAATTGTTTAAGTTAAAGGGACATTCTGTGTTGTTTGTTTTTGCTCACCAGGAAAGAGCAGAGGAAGATGAACGAGACAAAGTAGGTGTAGGCAAAGGTGCTGCCACATTCAGGTTCTGTGTTCCCTGAGGCCGGGTCGCATTCCTTCCCACCCAGGCAAGCCAACATGATGTCATGCCAGGCCTCGCCCGTAGCGCTCCTGCACGAGGGAAAACCCACAGCAAATCATGAAAGAGTGAGCACACAGAAGAAAGCATTTCCTTGATAGTAATGTGCGAGAGGCATCTACTCAAACAATACAGAGTATACTGCTATGGCGCAGCTTTGGGAACATGAGAATTCATCAGAAAGAAGATACATTGATAAATTCCAGAAATCATGGAAATAGAGCTCAACAGTCCCGCCCCCCCTCTGAGAGACCTTGGGTTCCGGAAGTAAATTTCCCATTCGTTTCTCCCATTGACGTCTGGATAAATCCGTATATAAAGAGTTTTAGACCATGCCTTAGGCTAACCAGGTGGTACGTGACTCATAAGCATACAACGTATCATTTTGAGTAAAAAAACGAATAGAAAATCCCAAAAAACTCAAAGATACAAGACTGTGTACATATCGTCATCTCAGAGCAAAGGAACTACTCATCCCATAAACCGCCGCGCACCACTAAACAAAGGAAGCTAACGTTAGTTTAGCTAACAACTAATTCGGCTAACCGCTAGCTGAGACAGCATGTAATAACTTTAAAAGACCCTCAAAATAAAACCTGAAAATAACCGTTAACATATATAATGGCTGTTGCGTCAGCTGTAGACGGCTTTACCCAGTGTTAAGTTTGAGTTAACGTTATTTTAGACTGAATCAAGCTGTCAGCTAGCGGTTAGCCGAATTAGCTGTTAGCTAAACTAACGTTAGCTTCCCGGCAGAGGCTAACGTCAGAAGCGTGGAACAGATCGTGACTCGTGCAGTATCGTAACTCCTCGTGACGGATCGTGCAGGCAGCACAGATCGGGTACTGACACCCCCCCTCCTCACCAGCATGAGTTCCACCAATCAGAGGCATCACTGTGAGATTGTGGGATTGTTCAGGATTGTGGGTAATGAAGTACTTATCCAAGACATCACGAATAAAAGACATGTATCTCAAAACAAGGGTAGTGCCCCATGATTTGTGGTGTCTATATGAGCATATACAATCGCTGAGTCATGTTGGCATGCTGGTTTTAAGTCTACCATCGATGGTTACGATTTTATGGCTTATACTCCAATTTGTCAATGGAGAAATTGCATTGTATTTTTACTTCCGGAACCCGCTGTGGGCGGGAATGTTGAGCTCTATAGCATCTGCAGACAAGAACTGATGTAATCACAACAATTATTTCAGTGCCGTAGGTTCTTTTTTACATTATATTTGAAGATCTCCACAATGGTGCAGGTCCTTTACATCAGCATGCAAGCAAGAATAAATACACTTACACATTTACACACACGCAAACGCACGCGCTCTCGCACCCCCCCACCCACCCACCCACACACACACACACACACACACACACACACACACACACACACACACACACACGAAAAAAAACACAATAGGACTGTGAGACTATGATATGCAGCTGGAGTTGAACATGCTGACATAAAATCCTCCTGGGGGTTAGTTAGCTACTTTTTTTAGAGAAAGGAGGCTTGTGCGAACATAATAATATAGCCTACATGTGGAAAAAGAGAGGCTAAAAGATTCACCTGAACAGCAGCATTAGAGCCATGATGAAGGTCCTGAAGTTATTGTGTTCGTTGATGGCACTCTCTCCCTCGTCATCCAGCGCCAAATTCCCAAACAACTAAACTCATAAACAGCGGAGAAAGAAAGCAAACCACAACAAGAAAAACAACATTACTGTATATTCTTTACTCTGATGACAAAGTTGAAACAATGCAGTAACAACAGGAGCTGTGGTGGGGATTTTAAAATGCTACATGTATACTGTATTTAGTAAGAAGTATTTTTAATTTTGATACTTTGAGGACATTTTACTGGTATCACTTATGTGCTTTTTAGTTTAGTTCTTCAATTTTATTAATTTTAGAATACAAAACTTTTATTTGTAAATGGCAAATAGCCAAATCTGTATGTTTAAGTAGATAAAGGATGTGAATATTTCTTCCATCGCTGGATTTGATATGCTGTTCACACATGTACAGAGAACATTTTTGACATATATCGAACATATATTCTAAAAAGTCATATAACAACATATGCGATTGAATATTCAAATAGGCAGATATAGCGGTACTCACCTGCATGCCGATGATGGCATAGATGAAGAAGAGCATGGCAATGAGCAGGCACACGTATGGCAGAGCCTACCAGAGAAGATGAAGAGAGAGGAAGGATTTGTAAGGGCTGTTACGTGTATTGTGACTATATGTACATTGTAGTATAAGGTTTATTTACTATGGGATTAGAGGAGTGGAACAGGAGAATAGTAGAAATGAGAACATGAACAATAAAGCGAGTTAAAATCGAGATTGCTTCTTTATTGGACAACACAACATACATAATGTGTGTATCTGTTAACGACTGAATACCTTAAAGGACTGGACGAAGGTCCACAGCAGGATGCGGATGGTCTCTCCCTGTCTCAACAGCTTGATAAGGCGAGCTGCTCTGAACAGCCTCAGGAAGCTCAGGTTGATGAAGTTATTCTACATCGCAGAGGGAGAACACGGTTAGTTTCACCAAACACACAATGCATGCACAACCTCCCTCTACCAAACACAAAAAACCAAAAAACAACAGCGGAAGAAAGAGAGGTCAAAGAGCAAAGGAGAAAGAGAGAGGGGTGGGGGGGAGGGGGGGGGGTCAAACCCAACAAAACATAACCAATTGCAAACATAATGGCTCTTAGTAGATAGAAGTATACATGGGAGAAAGACAGAGAGAAGGTCAAAAGACAAAGAAAAGACGAAAGGAGGAAAAAAGAGAGGAAATAAGGAAAATCATAATTAAAAGAGTCTAAAGGTCATCATCCAATCTGGTACAGCAGAATGCTTTTTAAAGAACCAAATGCACTGATCTCTGGGGGGCAAGCAGGCCACACAAGATGGAGCACAGTGCACTGTGCCTGTCAACCACGCACACGCACGCACCCACGCACAAACACACACACACACACACACACGTCTGCGGCCCAAAGAGCGTGGCTTAGGGTTGTCTGTGACACTGAACTTTTTCTAATGTTTGAGGAGTTTTCTTTTCAAAATCAGCCTGAATCTGGTGGCTCATCTCCAGAGAACAGCAGCCATTGTGTATTACATAAGAGGTGGATAAACTTTGTGCCTTTTCATACTTGGGTTGAAGCTTGGAGGTTTGTTCTCTCCGGTCCGAGAGTTTTGTATGTTTGGAAAAGTATTGTTCTGGTCTTAGGTTTGCTTTGAGCATGCTCTGGAGCCTGCAAATGTTACTCAATCATGACTGTTTACATGGTTTTGTGACTAAAGAACTAGCATAAACATCATGAAGGAAAGCATATACGTATATACTTTTCTTGATGTTTGCAAAACGTACTAAAAACTCAACTGGACGTCCAGTAGGTGATGATTACGTTGTTGAAGATATCTGTAGTAAAAATCTATCAAGGGTGTTAGAGTGACTTTTGTGTGTAAAAACAATCCTGCAGTAATGACTCGCTCTGCTCAATGACCGAAGAAACCAACCTGAGAATAGACTTGAGTATCTAGACCAAGTGTGAAAATGCCCCCAAACACTGCGGCGCTACGGTCTCAACATGAATTCAGCCCAATGAATTGCTGATTTTTGCTTGTCTTTCTTAACAGTGTCACAGAGAGAATAATGTAATGTACAACAGCCAAACTCCCTGGTGAGGCCCTGGCATTTTGTGGTTGACAGGCAAGGTGGGAAGAGGAGCATGAAGAGGGAGAGGAGGGAGAGGAAGGACTAGCGAGCAGCCTCAGTGCAGGCATGGTTTGGCATGTCAGCATACTTTTTGAGGAAAAGAACTGGCCTACATGCAGACCAGTAGGGACCAGTGGGGCCGAGCACATCCTAAGCTCTGATTCACACATTCACTTATTTAATTGCATTAAGAGTGTGGGATTTAAATTTTTCACTTTGCATCAGATTTAAGATTAACATGAGCCATGTACTAGTAAATACTAGCAGCTAATGTTGTCATGGTAACACAAATGTGCATACACTCATACTGTACTTTTGCAAAGAGTATGGATTATTAACTCATTGCAGTTTTATCAAATGTGATCTTTGCGATCATCTGTACTGCCCCACACAGATGCCGTGAGTAGCAATGCAGTCAACTAAATCTTGAAGCAGATCCAAGTGTACCTGTGTGTAATTTGTTGCCAGGAGACAAATATGGAACATTTGTTTGCAGAAAACATTTGCAGCCCCTGTTCTTTAGCACCAATCCACCTGGATGGAAAATTAGCTAAACATCGGAGATTTTGGGTATGAATTAAGCCCAGTGACCAGGAAGCCTTTGCTTTCCCTGTGGACAGATCAGAGTAATAAACCGGTAAACTGAATATTATACTGTACCTACAAAAGTTTTTTCAGGGAATTGAATGTGCATGTAAGTATGTGTAAAAAAAAATGTATTACGTTAATAATGAACCTCTCTATGTCATCAGGTGCAGAGTTTAAAAAGTCATCATCCAGGAAGCACATGCACTGGTGTCAAGGATAAGACTGGTCATGGGGGGAGGAGAGTGGGTGACTGGGGGGTAAGGAATGGGTTGGAGGGGGGGGAGGGGGATATGCATGACCAATGAGGATGCAGCAAAAAGCTTTGAGAGATAAATTACAAACCAACCAGATTCTACATGTGCCAAGATGTAGAAAGATGAATTGGGAGGGAGTTTTATTTTTAAGTTTTATTGGTAAGTTGTAGTACATTGTGAGTGGGTGAGAGGCATTTTTGTGAGGGAAGGGGAGGGTTGGTCGTGTGTTTTATTGGGCAGGGGCATGGGGCACACCATCACCATCATTATCATCATCATCATCACAGCACCACCACCACATGTCATGGCGCAGCACGGATGGAGAACACGATGAAGGATTTCATAGTGCATTTTGATTGGATGGATTTTATCAGAGGAGGAGGGAGTGGGAGGGGCGTAGGGCGCCAACAAAGTAGAGAGGTTTAAAGAAAGCATGTAAAGAGATAGAAGAAGAGGAAGACGGAGTCATTATGGGTGTCATTGATAAAGGCAGTGAAACACAACTTCAAGTCAACAACAAAAGTTAATGATAGTGATTTGAATATACAGCATACATGTTCAGCCCCTCTTTGATGCCAGCTCTTTCTTATTCGGTTAGCTTTAGCATTGGGTAGTAACAAGCTTGTTCCAAATGGGTCCATTAAAGGGTTCTGCTCTGCCTACCAGGTGTGAGGTAATCTAATTTAGATATTTAAAAAAATATATATATTTGAAGTTATGTAAATCATTAACTTTAAAGTAATCAAGCATTTGCAAAGGGTGTCCAATATTCCCTCCCCTTTCACTGACATGTATTTATATTGTCATTTTGATTGCCTGATGTGAGTTGCATGTGTTTTTGGAACTCAATTGGAGACTGTATTTCCTGGACTTGCATGACAGAGACTGTGCTCTCTAAGCTATTGGATATACGGCCATTGAGACCAAAAGCTTGCCTTAATGGGTAAATGTTTGCACTACACCTAAGTGTGCAGAGGCTTCTTTTCTCCTTATTTGATTTGTTGGCAGGCTTTACACTGTTTGTCAGTGGAACAAAAGGAAAAAAGGGACTGGTGTTGTTAGATTTTTGTATAATTTTGGGGAAATGAATAGTCCTCAAAACTGTAACAAGAAGCTTAGTTAACCTGAAGTAAAAGCAGGTTTTGGGCTTTGCCCACAAGGTAACTATGCAACCAAGCAACCTGCCACTTGTGATTACTAGCCAACACTAACACTAGCTTTTGCTTGATGTGCAAAGATCAGATGTGCTGCTGCAAGCTGACAGAGAATCAATCGGATGTCTGAAATGATCAGTTCACTGTGGAAAACACCACTGGTGTCAATTAATGTCTCTTCAGACAGCTAAGATGTCAATTGAGCACGTCCAACACGGCCAGAGAGTGTCTTTGAATCATCTGAAAACACTGTTGTTTTGCAGTAATTACCACACTTACTCCTAATCAAGTCAGTGTGAATGAGAAGAAGTCTTCAGTAAATGTCAGAGAGGTTTTGTAAATTCAAAACGCTGTTTGGTGTAAGGTAAAAACCAATACAGTAACTGGACAACAGAGAAGGGCTGAAATTGTTCAAATATTGAATATTATAAATAAAAAAAAAACATCTATACATCTATAATCATATTAAGCTCAAATTTATAGAATAAAACACACTGATAGACATACAAACACCAAAATCACAGTTAACAGTGAGATAAACATGAGTGTACGCCAGCACATTAAAGACACAATCATTGATTGGTATAAATGTAACCCCAAACATCAGACTCGGCATGTTTCTCCAACAGTTGCACTTACAGATACTACACAGGCTGTATTTTGAATGTGGACTTTATAGTTATTTGACGTTTTGGGGTTGAAGGTATGCTGCACATCAATCTAGAACTAGGCAATTAAGTTTTGTGAGAGGTTTTGCTCCAAAAAGACATATTTGAAGAATTTGAGATGAAAATATAGTCAAAAAAGAATAAGAAAGTACCAGATAAATAATGTGAAAGATTGAAAGAGTGAAACCTTCCATAGACTAATGTACACACATCATATATACACACACATAGACAAATTGGTACTTGCAAGCTACAATTAGCTAATGTCAGTATCTCTGTTAATCATTTTGGCATCAGGAATGCATCTGCCTGTACCATTTACAGTCTGACAGACAGCTAGATTACATTTAGCAGACAAGGAAATAAAAATGTAGAACAGACGAATAGTTAACATTTTTTGGTACTCATTCACAATCTTGCCAAGAGTTAGATTAGAAGATCAATACCACTCTCATGTCTGTACGATAAATATTGTTAGCATAGCTTAGCATGAAGACTGGAAACAGTTAGCTTGTCCAAAGGTAACAAAATCTGCCAATAAGCTCCCTATTTATCTTCATCTTGAATGTTTAATCCAAAGTGTAACAACGATATGTTGTGGTTTGTGTTGGACCTTAATCATTCTTAAGTGCAACTTTATAATCTTCCTTAGAATTGAACCGCTTTTGCTTGTAAAATAATGTTAACGGCGGTCTCTATGCTTCTCCAAATAACTCATAAATAAAATAAAAATCATGATATTGGGAGAAAGTTCTGCTAAAGGATTTCAGTAGGTTAGCAACATTTTGAGGGCTGTGAGCAAAAAATAACTACACAGTGGGCCACTTTAAGACTCCAACAGAAGGGTAGTCAAGATTACAACAACAATTACATCAGGGGAGTCCTCTAAATTAATTCAAAATGTATATTTACTGAGAACAAAGTGAATACAATTAAAACCCCAGATCTATCAAAAGACTGGTTTAGATATTTTTCCTTTGAGTACACCGAACCCGTTTCACGTGACAAATCATCAACTAGTGTTCGCCTGCAACCATCAAGTGAAGTGTCATCCAGACACTCCACAGCACTTACCCCTAGTTCTGTCACTAATATGTCAGTGATGCTTCCAAGGACGGAGACAAAATCAAAAATGTTCCAGGCATCTCTGAAGAAATTCTGTTGGGAAAGAGAGAACAGTGAGACAGTGGGAGACGTTAGCCCAATGAGAAGACAGAGAGACAGTGAAGGCATTCTCCTGGCACTGATGGAGACAGGCTGGCAGGAGGCTGATAGCGTGACTGCTGTGCGACACGGTATGCTCTGGGTTTTTCCAGGAAAGGAAGAACATGCTCTAGATCTGTCTTCCAAAACAACCCGCTTTATAAATGAATAATAGGATGAAACACTGAAGCATATAGACTGGGTCAACCTAGATAAGCAATATATGTGTGTGTGTGTGTGTGTGTGTGTGTGTGTTGTACTGAGTGTGCTCTGTGTCTTCCAGATGGTGGTGCTCGGCTTGTTTCTCAGGCTCCTACTTTCGCGACTTGTGGAACATTCTGGACTTTATTGTGGTTAGTGGTGCTCTGGTGGCCTTTGCCTTCATGTAAGTGCCCCCCCTACCCTCCTGTTCATCATCTTCACCAACCCCACACACACACACACACACACACACACACACACACATCCCACACTCCACAGAAACGACCCCTGTCGCACAGCATGCATAATAGGATGAAACACTGAAGCATATAGACTAGGTCAACCTAGATACGCAATATATATGTGTGTGTGTGTGTGTGTGTGTGTGTGTGTGTGTGTGTGTGTGTGTGTGTTTGTGCCTTACCAGAGGGCCGAAAGCGATGACCTTAAGGACTGATTCCATGAAGAAGAAGGTGGTAAACACGATGTTGAGGTTCTTCAGGACCTCATCGTACGTTTCTGATGCACCGTCAAACTAGAGACACGGGTGAAAAAAATGGTGGAAAAAGAATAAGAACAGTAAAAGTAGGAATCTAAAGCTCCATTAATCTGCCTTTTTTAATTACAATTCCACAAGCTTAGCTAGTGTGACGTAAGCTAAACATCACACGCTCATTTTACATATTATGGCCTTCAAGGGTCAAGGTTCTTTATTTGTCATGTGCACAACAATAACAGAAGGAGTAGTTGGCAATGAAAATCGTAAGCCTGAGGCGCCTCCAACAACGCTCATTAAATAACAAAAAAAACAACAACACAAAACCCACAAGTAAAAGCAAAATCTGAATCTAAGCCAAAAGAAAGAAATTGTGCAAGCTAGGATATACTTTTTGGGAATTCTAAAAGTCCAACGGGAAAAGTAGGAAGGGAAATGTCACAGTTCACAAGGTGTTTTCACTGTTGATTAGTTTAACTGTTTCACAGTATTTTAAGTTCAATTAATGCAACATCTTTTCCAAAAGTCAATGAGTAATCATGTTAAATAATCGTGACTTTAATATGGACCAAAATAATTGTGATTATGATTTTTTCTCCCATAATCAAGCAGCCCTAGTTACAGTCAACGCTTTCCCTGTGATCACACCTACTCTGGAATACCTGTGTGATGCTAAACTGTACAACACAATTCCACACTGAGAGACAGACGTGTACCTTCATCATGAGGACAATGGTGTTGAGTGCGATCAGAGCCATGATGCTGTACTCGAAGGGCGGAGACACCACAAACTGCCACATGCGATACTGGAAGCTCAGTTTATTCTTGGGCATGTGGCGAGTCAAAGGCCTTGCGTTGATGGCGAAATCTATACAGGCTCTCTGTAGGGGGAAAACGGAGAGGAGGGAGGAGGGAAGAGTTACAGCTACATTACTTTTAACTCTTTAAGAAGCTTTTTAAAAAAAAAAAAAAAAAGACTTGACACACAGATGTGGTATCGCAGAGGGATCACTGTCACACTTATTCTGGCACTGTCCAGTATTAAGTCTTTTTTTTTCCAAACAATGCCAGACAAATATTCAGCAGGATTGTAATCTGGCTATTCTCGGTTGCTCTGACAGTACGGAGGCCCTTCCTCCCCAACAGAAGGCAATCATTAAAGCAGGCATGGTTGCAGCCAAAAAATTAATATTACTCAATTGGAGGTCTACTGTCCCCATGTTTCAGGCTCAATGACATGCTTTCTATGGCTAAAATTGAACAGATTTGGTTTGACTAAAGGAATTCACAAAAATACTTCCAAACCATTTTTGATCTTGCTTGATGACCTAAATGGCTGATGTGTGTTTGCTGCTATGCTACGCCCTTAATCTGAGCACGCTTTAATTTTGCACTCTGATACTCTAGCAGCCCTCCACCTATGTGTGTGTGTGTGTGTGTGTTTTCTTGTTTAACTATATTCGTGGGGTCCAAAAACTGGGAGTCCAGTATACTTCTGGGGTCCCAACAGCCTTGTGGGGCCCAAAATGCTGGAGCCCACAAGGTTAAAGGTCTGTTTGAGGGTTAAGACTTGGTTTTAGGATTAGAGTTAGAATTAGGTTATGGTTAGGGTGAGGCTAAGGGTTAAGGTTAGGCATTTAGTTGTGATGATTAAGGTTAGGGTAAGGGGCTAAGGAATGCATTATGTCAATGACGGGTCCCCACAAAGATAGTGAAACATAACCTGTGTGTGTGTGTGTGTGTGTGTGTGTGTGTGTGTGTGTGTGTGTGTGTGTGTGTATGTATGTGTGTGTGCGTTATTTCATCATCAGGTACATTAAAAAGACAAAGAGAAACATATACAGAGAAATAAAAATAAAAGAAACAACAATACTGCATTTCTATACAAGACACTTATACCAGTGTTTCCATAGTGATGATTGGTATCGTATGGCACTAAACCTGGGATTTACTAGCTGCATAACAATGCCGTTCTGGGAGACGTTCAGGCGACAAATGAATGTGTAGATCAGACTCCTCAATAATGCCTGGAAGGTGCTGACCCCTGCATTACAAAACAGGTCACTTGCACTAGAGCGCCTGGGTTTGTTGAGCAGTATCCTCATACAGTCATTATAAGCAACCTTAAGCTTCTGCATACTTGTCTTTTTAAACTTAGTCCATAACGGAGCAGTATACAAAGGAGTGCAATATGCTTTAAACAGGCTGTTATTTATTTTATTTTATTTTTTTACATCTGTTTTTTTGCTTTTTTTTTTATTGCTGTCTTGTCTAATTTACTGTGTGACTGTTATGGTAAAAATAAATAAAGAATAAAAAAATAAATAAATGACTTGACACTAGATATCTAAAACATTCAGAGATTGTGCACATCTCCTCACCTCATTCTTTTCTAAACTGTAGTCCTCCATCATCTTATCCCCCTGTTCCTGGAAGGTGATGATGATGAGAGCCACAAAGATGTTTACGAAGAAGAAGGGGAAGACAACGAAGTACACCACGTAAAAGATGGACATTTCCATCCTATAACCCGGGCTAGGGCCCTGATTCTCATAGGTGGAGTCCACCGAGTGCTTTAACACCCTGCGAGAGGAAGAGAGAAAAGAAAGAAATAAAAAAAAACAAAAAAATGAGTTATTGGTTCAGGGAAAGCTTACATCTATGCATTAGTATTTTGTGTGTTTTCAGATTAACATATCTACGTTTTATTTGAATATTAAATAGCATCACATGACATTCCAATCAAATCTGCAAAAAAAACCGGTGATGTGTTCAACAACATCAAGTACATATTGGTTTCATTCATGTATGAAATAATTTCAATACTTTTTACCACTAAATGTATAGGAATTCCCAAATAAGCTTAACTGGTTATAGTAAATATGTCATTAATCCACAGCATGTTTGTTTCAGCTTCACATCTATGTTTTAAATGTATCTCTTTGACTAGATTTTTCTAGATATTGCAAACATATTCATGACTGGCAAAATCTAGACTACTGTGAATTACTTTATTTAGTATTTTATATTAACATCTAGACCTTTTGGGTTATAGCGGTTGTTTAAAATGAGATTTTTTTTTTTTTTTTTTTTGCTTCTATTACATGATTAATACATGTAGAAGCAAAAACGATACACACTATACCATACACATAGCCCCAGTAATGGCAAGTGGTGAGTAGGAGCTCTAATTGGAAAGTGTATTATGCACGTTAAGTTTAAAGATGCCATCTTGTGGGCAGACTCATTGTGAGCAGTTTGTGTTTCTTACTGCGGGATATACATGTTACTGTATATGCGTGGAAAAATGTTTGTGTGTGTGTGTGCGTGTGTGTGTGTGTGTGTGTGAGTGCATTCCACTCACTGCGGCCACCCCTCTCCAGTGGAGACAGTGAAGAGGGTGAGCAGGGCCCAAGCCACGTTGTCGTAGTGGAAATCGTACTTCTTCCACTCCCGCTTCTGAGCTTTAACCTCATCTCTATCATACACCAAGTACTCGCCCCTGAAGGGACAAACACATGGTTCATAATGAAAACGCAACATAAGTATCAATCAGTAAAAAACAGCCAGAGATACAAGTGTAGAAAAGCACCAGGACTACCATACACCCTATATTTCTAATCTCTGTTTATATTTGACATGATGAGAAGTTAGGGTTAGTCGAGCCTTTTAGAGTGAATATTTCGCATTGAATAACACAATGTATTCCACCAGACTCCTTTAGGTGGCAGCATCTGCACAACTGATACAACTGATCAAGTGACTAAGTGATATTTTACAGAAGTTTAAATCCATGCTGTGTGCAAAGTATCCATGGCACTATGATAATGGGTAATTATGGTATTTTGAGAGTAGCATACTGTATTGCATGTACCTCAGGTACGAACAATACAAAAAGGTTGCTAAAACATGATTTTACTTTGCATAAAACAATGTATCTTAATAAATTAGAAGAACTTGATACAGAAAAAAATGCTTATTTTTGATACATGACACCATGTAAAAACAACTACTGGCTGAAAATAATACTGTAAAGTATTCTTGGCACTATATGAAAAACACACTCTCATACTAAATTAATTGTAGTTTTTTTTTTTTTTAACTAAAAACTGGACAAATCCTTTGAAGTAAACATGTTTCAGAACCAAAAAGAGTGAGTTATGTATTGCACACTGTGTGTTTGGGTTTCTGAAACCACCTGCAGTCACGCTCAAACTCTTTGGATTCGTCCGTGCAGAAGAAGAATCGGCCTTTGAAGAGCTGCACGGCCACCACAGCGAAGATGAACATGAAGAGCATGTAGACGATCAAGATGTTCAGCACGTTCTTCAGAGAGTTGACCACACAGTCAAACACAGCCTGCAAGGCAGAGATGGAGACATTAAGAAACCCACTACAGCTGTATTTGTAGGCTGACTCACCGGTCATCTGTCAGATGATCTAACAGTTTTGTGTTTTTTGCCCTGTTGGACATAATTTCAGCAATGCCGCCACATTTTGGGATCTCAGAAATTACTTTAGTGAGTGCGTTGTTATTACAGTGAATAAAATAATTGACAAAAGTCAGTTATAGTGAGTGAATGTGTTATTATTCCAATTACTAAAATTTGTTTGTTTGTTACTGAACGTTTTGACGCTCTGGGGTCGGGACGTGCGTTTCAGTGACACGCGGGACAAGAACGGGACACAAACCCCGGTCTCCTTGGTGAAAATCCTGTGTTGTTTCCATCCACAACCCCGACGTGCCTCCTTATGCGGATTTTTCGGTCTTCCATCATACTCGCTACTGTTATCGCTTTTAATACTAGGTCATCTTAAGGTCGTGACACACCAACCAGACGGCCGACCCTCGGCAGAAAAGGCAGTTGGACTGATCAGTCTCCCGAGTTCGTCAAAAAAAGTGCCTCAGAACACACCAAAGCGACGAGGCGTAATACATTTCCAATAACAACAGGGGGTGCTAATCTGTATTGTCCCCCAAAAAATTAAAACCGGCAGCTGATTGGACGAACGGTCTGGTTTCTCCGAATTCAAAGACAGACTGTCATGGCGGCTTGTTCAGAATACGATCTCATATTTTACTAAAATAGTTCACCGAAAGGTGTTTCTGAAAACATTTTAAGTGAGAAATAGGCCATACTACGGTGGCCCTGAAGTGCAAATCACAACAGCAAATAGAAAAATGCAACGCCAAATAGGAAAACACAGCGGCAAATAGGAAAACCACGACAGAAAATAGGGAAACACGACAGCAAATATGAAAACCGATGTCTACATGCCTGTTTGCTGTCGTGTTTTTCACTGCGTGTTTTCATGTTTTCTGTTGTGTTTTATGATTTATTGAAGTGCTTTCCTATTTTTTTGTCGTGTTTTTCATATTTGCTGTCGTGTTTTTCATATTTGCTGTCGTGTTTTTCCTATTTGCCGTTGTGTTTTATGATTTGCTGTCGTGTTTTCCTATTTGCTGTCTTGTTTTCATATTTGACGTTGCGTTTTATGATTTGCTGTTGCGTTTTTTCTATTTGCTGTTGTGCTTTGCACTTCAGGGCCACCGTACCATACAGTTGCTGAATCTGAAGTCTTCATTTCAGATGAACAAAGGTCAGTTTAAAAGATTTTTCGTCAGATTTTGAGAGACTCTAGTCACGCTCATCCCGCTCCTCATTTCCGGGTTAGCACTCCACCAATCAGATTGGTCATTTGAGTCCGACTGCCGGGCAGTGCCCGCCGATTACACATGTCAAATCGGCCAAAATGAAGGCCGACGGCCCCACGGACGGACGACGGCACGGAACACACCGAACAAACTCGAGTCACTGAGCTCGCCAGACTGTCCGACAGCCGATTATCAGCTCGGTGTGTCTTGGGCATTACAGCACCGCGGTCGAGCTGTTTCTCTGCCCGGTGCGTTCCATACATAACGTGAAGGGTGTTTTTTGCGTACATATCTGACGCTTAGAGCCACTGACTAAGAGTCTGTATTTGACGAGTTGGAAATGAGAACGGGTCGAAATGAGACAAGCCTTGTTCACCTGATATGACTTCATATAGAAACATCAACTTCACCTATGCAGCCACTGAAGGGAGATACACCAACAGTCCTGCCAAGCCCTACCTTTAACTTGGGGAGTCGTTTGATGGTCTTCAGAGGACGCAGCACCCTCAGCACGCGAAGGGACTTGATCGTACTGATGTCTTTGCCCTTGCTGCTTCCCCTAGAGTTCAGCCAAAGAACAACAACAATGTCAGAGGAGAATTAGAGAGCAGGGTGGAGGAATGAAGAGATGGAGCAATCATAAAGGGCTCTCTAATATTATGAATTTGAGTTTATCTTGAACATAACTTCTATAGCGACAATCTTAGTAAAAGCAAAACATGATGTGACACTTGCATTAGTCTTGTATAAAAAAAAGTACACTGCATCAGTGTGCACAATCAAGGCTCTTACAGTCTCTTCTTCTGCAGAAAAAAGAAACGTTTAAGTGCACGTCAAACATGAAACCAGTGGGAGGGAAAGCGATCAGTTCCCTGACTGTTTGGTTTCATGGACATCACGAAGCATCATCATCATCATTTGTTATAATCTCCACCATGATACAATAGACATTCACTCATTCCATGTCGACAGGCATCTCCCGGTAGAGTGCCCAGCCAAACCTCTTTCTTTCTTTTTCTGTGAAACACGCTGTTCGGTTCTTCGCAACAAATGGGAGTTTTAGATGTAAATGTACATGTACTTCAAGGACTACATGGCTAGGATTATGCTGATATAATCCTGAATTTGGAAACACTAAAATGAACTGATCCTGATATGTTTCACATAGCTTCCTTTCGTTCAAATTCAGATTTCAGAAAATGATTTGGTATTTTTCCTTCGGGTCAGAACTGCAACCTGAATCGAAAGGGAACGAGCACAGGAAACGGAGGCTATGTGAGACTTTTGGGACATGTGATGTCGCTTGCAGAACACAACATCACATGTCATTACACAGACAAACACGTTGCACCAATGGCGTCAAACCAGCCATTGAAAAGCGACCGGAGGAAACGGTTTAGAGCCGAAAGACAAACTCCTTCAGTCGTGTGTTTTAATGCTTTTTATGATTTGTGCGCCCATAAACCAATACCAGTGAGGAAAAATTGTGGTGTCAAGGGAGTAAATAGCTGAGTTGATCTTTACAGTAAGTGGATGGGCCATTTAAAAAACAAAAACAAGGCAGGGAGCGCCTGGATGCCTGCCAAGCATGAGCAGAAGAGAGGTATTCCATCAAGGCTCGCTCTTTAACTATGAACTCAGTTCCCATGGCAGAAAATGTAAGACAGTTCAATTTAAGGCTAATTGATTGAGTCTGAGCCTTGGAAGTTCTACGTGTATGCATGTGGGGGTTTGTGTGTGTGTGTGTGTGTGTGTATGTGTGTGTGTGTGTGTGTGTGCAAGAGTAAGACTCAATCAATAATCAATAGGACTTCCTCCTTTGAAGTTGAGTAAGAGTGAGGTCTATGAGAGCAGCTTGGGAGTATTAGAGTAAAGCCCAGTAAGGCCAAAGGTGTTAGTGCGCGCGCACCCCCCCCCCCACACACACACACACACACACACACACACACACACACACACACACACACACACACACACACACACACACACACACACACACACACCAGCATAATGATAAGGGCAACAGCTCTTTGAGTCTCACGATTGATGTATGAGTATTGCTCCTGCACTGCATTGTGTTTTAGCACCCCTAGTAAACAGATTTTGACTGAAATGGGGTGTTCCTTAAACGGTAAAATTGAGGTGATACGCCACACAAAATCTATGTTTTGAGTATTAAACACTCAACCCCTGTGGGACTAAAAGGTGGCTGTAAAAGGCTTCTATACTCTTGTCCTTCACTGTTGAAAGCTTGGATTTATGACTACAATTGTATGTCTACAATGGTTGCCAACAGCGGAGGCTTTCATGGTGGAAGAATGTCCACAGAAACTCTAAAACTGTGACTGCAGCACGCTGCTATATAATCCTGAAGCTGTTTATCCATATGATCAGCATGTCCCAAAAGTATAGGATATAGCATGTCCCTGTATTCTCATATAACACTGATGCACCAAATGCCTGTCTCAATACTCATGATACTGTTGCATAACGCACTGCATTGGCTAAATCAAATATGTACAATTGTAAATTTTTTAGATTACTTTACAATGTGGCTGGTGCAATTCTTCTGTTTACCTTGCAATTCTCAAGACAGAGGATAAAGTGATTGCTGATGTGGTAACTTTCCAAAGTTGTAAATTCCTTCCTCACTGATGTATTACCTCTGCCAAGGAGGTTATGTTTTCAGTTGGTTTGTTTGTTTGTGTCAGCAGGATTACAGAAAAACTACCGGCCCGAATTTTCATGAAACTTTGTGGACGGTTGTAGCATGGGACAAGGAAGAACCCATAAGATAAGGAGCCGATCCGAATCACGGGGTGGATACACTAATTATTATTATGAAATTAGTACTGACAATCTATATGAACTTCCAGGATTGTATTTCATCTTCTCACTGGTACATGTAGAAACACACCCACACTGATGCATTTGTTTTCTTTTTTTAAGTAGCACTATTTTTGGTCAGAACGAGACTTGAGACTCAAGGCAGTTTTCCTGACCATCCTGCACAGATGATTGACAGCATCATTCACGAGAATGGGGATACAAGCAGTACAGTAGCCTTATTTTGCACTTTCTGTGGCATGTGGTTAAGGTGGTGATGAATAAGACAAGCTACGATACGGCGAGAATGAGTACGGGCAACCAGAAGAACAAAGAAAGAAAGAGAGAGAAGCCAATTCGATCCGGTGGTGGAGAGCAGGGGACAGAGCGGAGGAGGATGAGGAGGACAGAGGAAGAACTTTACCGGGTGCTAGTCCTGTCGAGTTTCACCGAAGGTGGAGACAGCGAGAGTCAGTGACAGCGACAGAAAGAAAGACAGGGACAGAGACAGAAGAAGAAGAAGAGGAAGGGAAGGAAGGAGAGGGGAAAACACATAGAAAGACAGACACACACACACACACACACACACACACACACACACACACAGACAAACATAGATAGAGACAGATTGACAAAGACAGACACAAGACAGGAGAGAGGGGGATTGGTAGAAACAGGGAAAAATACACCCATATGAGAGACAGACAAAGAAGGAAGGACAGCAAGATGGGCACACCCGCTTAGAAACCCCCCACCCACTAACCACCCATACTCTATACACACATCACTCCCTCTCATTCAACCTCCCCCTCCCACACCCATCTCTTGTCTCTATGATGCCAGAATGGGATGTCTACATACCTAAATTTCTCAGTAGATATGTGAGTCCTACGTACTGTTTTGTAGAGTATACATTGCACAATTTCCTTCTCATTGCACATGATACATCAAAGCACCTAAGAGTTTTTCAGTTGGGTTATTTGCCAACATCCTATTATGTTATTACATGGATTTCTCTTAGTCTTCAATTAAATAAAACTATATATCAATGGATTTTATGTATTTATTGGCTTTATAAGACCAAGAGGTTGTCAAACAGCATGGATCCGATCACAACCATGGCCACTTATAAACTAAATGTGAACCTGCACATCCTTTTGAAACAAAATTCAATTTGATTAGATAGTTAAATCTAACAAAACTAACAATAGATTAGATACAATCTAGATAGATCAAATCTTAAGTGTTTGCAGATTTTATCACAGCTACAGAAATGAAACCATATCAATCAATTGAAAGAGACACTATTAGCCACCCAAAGGCGTAATTGAGAGTATATTATGCCATTTGGAAATGTTTTGCCCTGATGTATCTTCATGTTTATCACATCGTTGCATCTTATTACAAATAATTACTAAAATGTTGGGGCATAAAAAAAATCTCGTTGGATAGGGGATGTTCAAAAATGGCTCACTATAATTATGATAATAAAGCATACAGATATTGATGTTAAATTGCATAATTATTGTTAAACGGATTTCTTTTTGTGTTGTTCAATTTAGAATCATCAAAAAGGTTAACATACTGTAAGCACTGGGAGATTTTATACCATAGTATAAGTTTACAAGTTATACTGTATACTATGTGCTAATCCGATACGCATAGAAAGTAATTGGTAAAATACCACTTCAATTTCTTATATAATCTGAAAAAGTCTAACACCAGTTAAGTCCCCATAAATATATCATAGTAAAATAAATAAAAATTATAAATATATTTCATATGAACTGAGCATTTCAATTCATTCCTTCCCCTTGCATTTAACATTTAAGGATGTCCCTTTTATTCTATCAGAACTGCACATAACAATCATCTTTAAAACACATGCACTTCTGTGAATCTGGCCCCTGGCTGAGAGTCTGGATGTGCAATCCCTCCTTCCCTCCTGGCTGTCTTCTGCTGTGGCCTGCTGTGCTACCAGCTCTATGAAGAATTACCTTCACGGTTGGAAGAGGAAACTCGATTGCTGCATCCATTTACACCGATTCTTATCTTATCACACCATAATGATCAATTACTAGACCGGGCCTACAGTACAAATTGCCCTCATTAGATCAGCAATCATCTAGTGGGATTTTATCAAAGCTCTTTTGCATGCACATCTGCACAGGGGAAGAGAAAGACGTTAAAATCTTTACAAGTGGCCGGTTCCAGGTTCTCTTGACATGTTAGCGCACACAGGCATACACTCAGGACAGCCATCACGAGTGGAAACTCAAGAAACCAGGGTTTGTGTGTATTGTCCCATACACGCACACCGTCAATAGAAAGAAAAAGGCATTCTCACAGAGTACTGCGACTGCATGCAGTTCTCAGTCACTGCTTCATTTAGCATTTATTTGGAGGATGAAGGGTGCCAGAAGCGCAATTGTTTTGTTTAAAACCCATACAAATATGAAACCATTGCACTCCGACCATGCTAAAACTCTTTTCTGCACAATGGTTCGGTAAGTAACCTGCTTTGAAACAATGTTATGAAATTTCAAAGGTGTGTGGGAAGAGTTCGCCCCTTAAGCAAAACTGTACTGTCGCTCAGCCCTGGAGCAGATGGTGGGAGCGAGGAGGCAAAGGAGGAGAGAAGGTGGAGAGGGAGGAAGGGTGGAGAGAAGAGGCAAAGATGAGGGGGCAAAGATGGGAGAGCATCCTAAAAGGGAACTGAAAGGGCGATTAAGAAAGTGGGAGGGAGGGGAGGAAGGAAGGGACCAGCGAAGGAGAGGAAGAGGCATCCTTATTTTGGCAGGGAGTCATGCTGTGGAGGGTGCAGCAGTGGAGTGATTTTTTACTTCTTTTGCTGTCGTTGTTTTGCGCTGCTTGTGATATTTAACTTTGATTGAACAACTCCACTTTTTGCTGCATATTTACAGTGTGGAGTTCATGATCTGTCCATCATTGTGTGTCTTTCTGGGAACCTGTGTCTGGTACCGCTCTACTGCTTTTAATTTGTAACTTAACAGTATGTGGAAAATCACATTTAAGGTAAAAAAAACAAACAAATGCTTGTACTGGATGATAATGTCATTGTATTCTTGTTTGCAGTTATTGGTACTGGTGCTATTGGCAGATCTGATACAGTAACAGTAAAGGTTCACTTCGACACAGGTGGGAAATGTTTAACCAAAGTATTATATATCACTTTAAATTCATACCCCCTGTCTCCTGAAAGCTTCACCTTAAACAACTTGTATGTGCACCTTCCCCATCCTGCTTGCTGCTTGATTTACATTTGCTGCTGTTGGTTTCCTTGAACACTGTTCACTCTGCATTCAGACTGTGAGCAACAACATTGTTTTAATACTGTCCAATAGCATGTGCTTATTTTTTTTTTATGTAGGACATATAATGGACTGTGCATGAAGTTAAAGGTGCCGACAGCTTTTCTGAATATCAGGAAAGCACGTCAACCATTGTTAACATTGGCTGAGGCTTCTAGTCGCTGACATTTTGAATGCATAGTGACAAAGACATTCAGAACACGACTATAAGTTATATTTGCTGTTAAAGACAGAGGAGTCGTGTGTTCAGACTGAGCGCTAAGTGAAGTCAATAACACCACTGGCTGTGGTGCAGTGTAGGTGTCTGCCTCTGTTTTTTTTGTTTTTTTATAGGAGAGGCAAGTAAATTGTTTTTTCAAGGCATTGTGGAATGACATAGAACATTAAGTGTCCAAAAGCTGAAATGTTTTAATTTAATTGCACAAGGGTTGCCTTGGTCCACGCTGATAAGCGAGAAGTGGTGTTGCATCCATAAGTCTTCATAGTACTACTCCATTAGATTTTAGCTGTCCCTAGCTAGCAACATATGCACCAACTATGCAGCTTGGACTGAAATTGATCTCAAAATTGACCAGGTCTTTCTGTTATTTTCCAACCGTTTCTTACCTTTTCTGCTTGTCTCTGTACATATGAGTAAAGTCAAACAACTTTGGGATTTTTTTTGTTCACTTTAAAGGATAATGATTGCAATATTCAATATTTTTCTCACCGTCAAAAAAAATTAAATCCCTTGAAAAGACTAAAGCTAACAATGAATTGATCCTACTGTTGTTACACTAGGTTACATGTTCCTTCATTACAATGAACATTGAGTCAGGTCGAGGCCATTTTAATTATATAGCCCAATATCACCAATCAAAAATTTGTCCCAAGGGGTCAAAACGAAAATGAAAGAAAGCTCAGGAAGAGCAACAGAGGGATCCCTCTTCCAGGAAAGACAGACATGCAATAGTTGTCGTGTGTGCAGAGTCCATCCCACATACACTGTCCTGCTGCTGTAAAAGCTTAAAATATATTTATTTGTGGCTGAAAATAGTTTCTAACAAATGCAATATTTACTTCTGTTTGATTAAGTGTCTTAAAAACTACAGTGCCCAGCTTGTTTTAGAAACTAACTTTGTCTTTTCTAGAAATTAAACTATACATTTGTGACACATTTTGAAAGATTTACATCTTAAGTAGAAACAAATTGGCTTGGTTGAGTGCCAAAGACGCATGGGGATATCAGAAAGTAATGAGAAATGAACTAACACATTATTTGTTTTAATATTTTCATGGAATTTGTTGACAGTAAGAAAAATTGTTGAATTACACCAAAACAATTTCAACTTGCGCATTTCGACCTTAGTTCATGCGACCTCAAGCAAATCTGCATCTATTTGTCTCACTCATGTATTCCCATTGGCTTTTTAAGCAATGGCGCCATCTTTTAAAAGTTGCTTTGCATCCAATCTGAACACACTTTGACAGTAGCTATTAGCTATGTGATTCACACGACACATTTAAGCACATTCTTTGCCTGTGACTGACTCCGAACATCATTAACATAGTTCTGAGTGATGTCGTCTACTGCATCACAGGTTGTGTTCAAGTTCATGCAGTCACCAAGGCAGACATGCACAGGACATCCACAGAGCTGAGGAGGATGCACACACAAGCTTCTTTCTCTCTCGCTCACTCTTTGGTTTGTTTCTCGAAGACAAACATACATTCAGCCCCTCCAGTTGCGTATATCATACATATTTGACTAATATGTATTTATCTGTATAATGCCTTAGCATACATGTAAAAACAATCATTCCACCCACCACACCCTGCCCCAGCATGCCTCCCTCCTTCCCTCCCACGTTCAGTCTGACTTCCCCGGGTCGTGCAGAGGAAGGAGAGTTAAATACCTGAGCCTCCGGGTAAACATGGTCAGAACGACGGATGAGTATGTGTGTTTGTGTTTGAGTGTGTGGGCGTAAAAGAGAGAGTGGGGGACGAGGCGGTGAGCCATGGTGGTGTTCTTCCCAGTGGCGAACCGTTAGCCTGGGCACTTAAAGGGTTAAAGGTGTCTGGGGCGCCCTCACCCCCACGGACTGACCGTCAGGGACCTCCAGCCCGGAGGACGGGGGGAGGATGAAGTGGCGAGGGTGTGGTTGGTTTGGAGGCAGGATGTTAGCTTTGATGGTTGTTGAATGGGCGGGGTTGAAAGGTGTGTGTGTGGTGGAGTTTGGAAGGGCAGAAGGGTTCATTAGGGACGATAGGGGTTATATTCAGACAAGGGTGGAGGCTGGGGTTGGGTTAGGGGTTAGGATAACGGCAAGCTAGGGAGCGATGAGTGACACTTGTTCCTAACATACAGCACGCAAATTCAACTTGATATAAATTGTCACAATTTTGTACTATTTCTTCTTTCATTTACTATATAAAAAATTGTAAAACAAATACAAGAAATTGGTTGCTTTCCATTATATATTTTTAAGTCATTATGGTGCTACCAGCCCGGAACCATGTCCCATAAATATATGTTTAAGCAGGGTCAGCACAGACTTCTTGTTCTTACAGTAAATGCTGACAAATTAGCAAACGTTAACTTGCTAACACGCTAAACTAAGATGGTGGACCTTGAATAGCTTATACCTGCTAAACATTAGCATAATCACATTGACATTGTGAGCATGTTAGCATTAGCATTTACCTCAAAGCACTGTTGTGCCTAATTATCGCCTCATAGTGCTGCTAGCATGGCTATAGACTCTTGTTTTTTTTTTCTTCTGAAGGATCCTGTGGTTTTATGATGATCGACTGGCAGGATGAACTGGACTGACCGTGAGGTAACACTTTTGCATGACCAGCTTGGAGTTGGAGCAAGTTAACAAAATGTAGCCAAAACAGGGAAGCAACTGCATTTTGAGGTAAAACTCCCCTTTCTGTTTGCTGAAGTAGGTGGTTTGGAGAGGTTGACTGAGAGCACTGAAAGCGAGTCAATATCCCCTTGTTCCCTCACTCTCTTTGCTGTATGTTAGGAATAGAAGGGGGGGTGGGGTAGGGAAAAAAAAGACGCGCAAAATGTAATGATAGATAGGAGGAGAGACTTTTATAAAAGAGGGGGTTGAAAGGTATCTGGAAGGAGGTGAATGCATCAGCAGGAGCCAAAGCTGTGAAGGACCTTGGATAAGTGTTGCTAAGCAAAGGTTTGAGTCAGGGCTTAGATGCAAGAAAAGAGGAAGGGATGACTCACGGCCTGGTTGGTGGAAATATCAGAGCGGCATGGATTGGCAAATAGGCGACACAAGGGAACAGGAGCAAGGAAGATTTGGAAAAAGAAAATGTTGGTGCTTTATATTGTATTAGGGTTAGGGTTAGACAGTTAAGGGGAATGATGTTCGGGATTGGTGTGAGGTGATTGTTTCAGGCAAGGTTTGGGGTTTGTGGGGGCTGAAAGGTGGTGAAGACAGTGTCACTACACTCTAAAAACTAATTTCACTTTCAGTACTTTTGGGTTCCTTACTTGGAACTACAAAAGAACTATCCAAAGAGTTAAGAGATTTATGAAAGTACTGTGATAATGGTTTCAAAGGAGTACCTCAGGATACGCTCTGAGGTCCCCAAAAGATTGCAGCATCAAGAAAAAGCAAAATGGTATGAGGAGCTTATTTTCATTTTTTAGAGTGTAGGTCGGAGGTTGGTGGGGTTCATCCAGAACATTAGGAAAAGATGTTAGTTAAGGATCACGGGTGGTTGTCCGGATGAAGGTGGCGATGAAACGTAGAGAAAGACCTGCTCATATGATGCGTCACGTGTGATGATGACCAGTGAGGAGATAGATATGGAAATGGAGAAAGGGTAGAATGCAGGGGGGAGGGACATAAAGAGACAATGACAAGACTACAGAAACTAGTTAAAGAAAGAAAGAGAGAGAAAGACAGAAAGAGTAGATAGTAATAAGACAGGAGATGATGATTTCTGAAGTACATCAGAAAATAGGAGAGAAAGATCAGAAATGCCTGATGTATCCAACGCACAAGGTTGTGCGACAAGGGTCTTTCTGTGGAGGGTGGGATGTGTGTGTGGGGTTGGTGAAGATGATGAACAGGAGGGTAGGGGGGGCACTTACGTGAAGGCGAAGGCCACCAGAGCACCACTAACCACTATAAAGTCCAGAATGTTCCACAAGTCGCGAAAGTAGGAGCCCTGGTGGAGAAACAAACCGAGCACCACCATCTGGAAGACACAGAGCACACTCAGTACAACACACAAACAAATCAATACAAGTATAACACAGCACACGCACGCATGCACGTACGCACGCATGCACACACACACACACACACACACACACACACACACACACACACACACACACACACACACACACAGTAATTTACACAACACACTCACTGACGTACAGTACAAATACACAAAATACACCCGTAGGCACACAAATAACAAAAAAAAGAAAGATACGCAAAAAACACAATCATACAATTATGTAAAAAAAGTAACACACACACACACACACACACACACACACACACACACACACACACACACTGATACTTTGTTACCTTGATCAACATTTCAAATGTGAAGACGCCTGTGAAAACGTAGTCAAAATAACGCAGCACCTGCAGAGCAACACAACACCATTAGCAATAATTATCACACTAGAGGGAAAGAAGCAGAAAGATGAATCAGGGGGAAATAAAAAAGAGGAAACACAGCAGGGGAGATTAACAAAGAGAGAGAAAGAGATAAACAATCAGACACCAACCAGAGCCTAATCCTAATCTTAATCCTGTTACCAGTTTCCATTTTTAAATTGCCATTTTACAAAATATATTTGTCCAATTTCCCTTTTTAGTGTCTCTCTTTAGTGTCTAATTTATTGTCCATTTTCTTTTTTAAATTTTCTGTTTTCCCTTTTTTTTCCTCATTAAAAGTTTAATATTAGAAAACATAGTGTGGACTTAGAGTGGACTGAGAATTATGTACAATTAAAAAACCACATCCTCGCAACGCAGTGTTGTAGTTTGACTGACTCTGGTAATCAACAGAAAGCACCCTGCACTATGTTGTCGCATTTAAATAAAGATAGCTTTATTCATCCCCGAAGGGCAATTTAGTTTCTACAGTCTACCGAGACATACTGTATATACACATTCATACTGCCTGTCATCAATGACAGAGGAAGCACAATACATTTAAGTTTTTTATTATTTAAATTTACATCTTGTCCCAAAAAGAATTATTGCAAAATTTGCTCAGAGCTTCAACCAAAACAGCTGGTTTTTATATATCATCCATCATGAAGCCGAAGAACTGCCAAATTATGCCATCTGTGATGCTATTTAAAGAAAATTCACTGTGAGAATTACTAAGATTACTAAGAGACATGTTCTCTTAAAAATATATTTAAAAAGTGTCTACAAGTGGTGCTGCAATACATAAAATGTAATACATAACATGTATAATTGGCAGCTTCAGCATATTTTATTGTTTCCTTGATATCCTGACATGTTGGTGTGCAAATGCACCAGAATCCTGCCCAGCCCTGGTACAAGATAAAACATTTTTTTTTCATTATCACCATAAATAACCCTTTCGCTATCTCAATCCTAAAGTGTTTGGTGTTTTAAGCCCCCAACGTCATCTTCCAAGCAGCGCTGCATAGAAGGCACTAGGGTTAGGGTTAGGTGCCTTGAAATCGACAGTCACAGCGCTGCCTAGGGTTAGGCAAGGGTTAGGGTTAAGGTTTAGGGTTAGGTGCCTTGAAGTTGATGGTCGCAGCGCTGCCTTGAAGTCGACGGTGGGGGCTTAAAACACCATTGAGCCAATCCTAACCTAAAGTATTTTTTACTTTAAGGGGGCTAATCCAAAACCAGTCTCTGTACTTGTGAAAATTGTCTTCACTTTGGAAGATTTTGCTCATCTTTATACCCTTGGGAGACATTTTGTTGTAGACGCACACACATTCACAGGCGGACAGAAAGACACACAAAGCGATGTCTCACATTGTTTCGTGGGGACTCAGGCCAGACAGGGTCCTCTGCAGCGAGGGCGATGCTGCTCATAGCGATGACAGACAGGATGCTGAACTCAAAATATTTCAGAGTCAGGATGTAGTGACAGCACTTCCGAAACCTGGTGCAAACACACAGACACAGTCACGCGTTGATACAATAAAGCACACAAGACAAACTGTTTAAACATTTATAGGCCCAGAGAGAAAAATGTTCATATTCAATAACTTCTCAATGTCCTCAATAAGGACATAGGACAACAGAGCACACACACACACACACACACACACACACACACACACACACACACACACACACACACACACACACACACACACACACACACACACATAAATACACACGGGTTGGTGGTGGACATTATGAAGCAGGAGCTGAAGGGAGGCATAGGTTTGGGGCCGTCTTCATCTCCTCCCTCGTCCTCCTCCTCCTTCTTCTCCTCGCTCTTCTTCTGGTCGGTGTTGGCGTTCTTGTTCACTGAGCAAAACAAAGAGAAAAAAGAATGGACAGAGAGACAGAAAGAGGTAAGAAAGTAAACACATATATTTAAACATACATATTTGGTCTCTGAGCATTCTGTTTAAGGAATAGTCTATATCTCTCCAGATACTATAGAGACCATTAATAAAGACAGATGTATTGAGCTGTAAAATCTATACATACTTATATAGTTATAAGATAGTTATAAGACAATATACCTATATACCTATATATATATATATATATATATATATATATATATATATATATATATATATATATATATATATATATATATCAATGTTACCATAGATAGTTATTGCACCACTTGTCATTAAGAGTCAATCCTTAAATTTGTACATCTCTGGAAGCCATTTCAGCCATCTTCAGCCACATGTCACAAAGACTGCATTCATGTGGTGTCAGAATAATCGTAAAAATTAATTCCGGACTGGGAAAATTCAAGGGAATGGCCCCTTTAAGTCAGAACAACAAAGTCGATGAACACGTTGGAACACGACTTGCGGTTGACGTCGTAGTACGCAGAGACATGGCAGACGAAAGTAAATGTTGGGTTCATGGAACCCAACATTAACATTAACATCAACCCAAACATGAAATCTATAATATGGTATCAGTGGCGGTTCTAAACTAAATTACACCCTGGGCGAGACCCCCTTCGATGTGTGTCCGGTGCCAGACTGGAGCAAAGACCACTATAGGAGCCGTTAGCGAGGATACAACTGCTCACTGGCCTGGGAGTGCACCATCCCTTTATCACTATTAAATCACTGTTCTTTATTATCAACGTTTCATTCCATTAAAGACATTTGGCATAGCAGCATTGTCTTTTTTTTACCAAGTTGGATTGCTTTCGTGAACTTCTATTATCTAGCCTACTTTTAGTTCTCAACACAGAGTCTGTTTCAGCCCCCCCCTCCCCTTTCCCTTTCTAACACAGATTCTGTGCCATATTGTCTCAGCAAGCAGGGGCGCCTGCAGCTGCAGGGGGCGCCAATTTGCCAATTCCCCACACAGTGAAATGATAGATAATAGAAAAACCGTTCGTGCTACCCCCCATGTGTTATGAAGAAATGCCGCCCCGGGCGGCTGCCCGCTTTGCCTGTGCCAAAAACCGCTACTGTATGGTATTAGGTTCTAACCTTTAGTTTCCAAAATACAACTTAAAGCTTTAGTGCGTAACTTTTTGATATTAATGAACGTCCGTTAAATTCAAGCCATTGCCAAATGAGTTGCTACAAA
Source organism: Sander vitreus (assembly GCF_031162955.1). Taxonomy (NCBI): domain Eukaryota; kingdom Metazoa; phylum Chordata; class Actinopteri; order Perciformes; family Percidae; genus Sander; species Sander vitreus. Next base: position 5,460,411 of record NC_135856.1, on the reverse strand, counting down.
GCTAATTAAGATTATCAGCTCAACACAACTCTCTCTGTATTTCTCAGTATGGCTACGTTCAGAAGATTGTGTTGTCCGGGAACTTTCGCGCGCAGAAGCTTGAATGAACATAATTACCTAAAGAGTTCATCATGTTGTTTTTAATCCTCAGTGTCCTCTTTGGCTACTACCAACTGCAGGAGGGGTGGGGGCTGTCGGCCAAAGTCGGAAGAATGACTTCCCAACTCAAGTAATGGGACCATTCGCATGTGAATGAACTAAAGGCATCATGGGATTTTTTTTACCACTTGTCTTTGAGTTATGATTTGCAAATGTTCTATTTCGAGGGCCATTTGTAATGGTACATAACCCAAATCCCTTAATGCGGAATATAAATGGGCCACTGAACTCTATGTGAAAATGTAGTGTTGAGTAGGACAGGATCGCAGGGGGAAGACTGAGTGCCAAGGTATTGGGACATGGCCTTAATCTCACATAGCCACACATCTGCCTGAAGTGACGTCTGAATTTGTGTATAACCAATTCTCTACGTTCATAAAGTCAAATGATCTTTTATATTCTATATACCCTCGGTATGGATCGGGCGGCTGTGGCTCAGGTGGTAGAGCAGTTGCCTACCAAACGGAAGGTTGGTGGTTCGATGTTGAAGTGTCCTTGGGCAAGACACTGAACCCCGAATTTCTCCCGATGCTGCGCCATGAGCAGGTGGCACCTTGTATGGCAGCCTTCGGCCACAGTGTATGAAGGTGTGTTAATGGGTAATGGTGCCTGTACTATGTAAAACCGCTTTGAGTAGTCTTTAAGACTAGAAAAGCGCTATATAAATACAGTACCCTCGTTTAAACATGACTGATCCTCCCTGATGCTTACCTTGCAGGATGGCGTTGGTGGAGGGGTAGGGATAAACAGGTGGCATGTCTATTTTTGTGTACTCAGGTTTCACCATGCTGGTTAGGATCAGGCTATCCATGCTGTGGAGGAGGGTGTGGGTGTCTGCGTCACGGCAGTTCAGCAGGTTGTTGACGTGGTCAAGATGGTCCGGGTGATCCGGTGGGAGGGCGTAAGGGTGCTCATGGGCACCGGCCAGCTTGCTGTTGTTGCGGAAGTTGTCCAGATCCTCGTTGTACTGCTGTATGGGCCGTGTGGTGGAGAGGCTGGGACCGGTGCTATGGTGCTCCCTGATGAAAGAAGAGGGGAGGAAGAACAAGGGATGGAGAGAAAGGAGGAATCAGGAATCATCATTTGCCACAAGATGTGCACTGTCTCCAATTCTGTTCGTACCAACACATACAGAACATACTGTTCAAAAACAAATTAGTACACACAGATAGACAGACAGGATCTTACATTTTGGATCACCTGCCACAAGGTGGAGGAATTAAAATATGCTTTATACTTTTCACCCGACAAAACAATTAACACATCTTTCACAGAAATATGTCAACATTTGAGTAATACCTTGATAATACAAAACAATATCAGACTTTAATGGTCTTATTTAACTAACATGGGGCACTAGGAAGGACAATGATCATTAGGCACGACAACAGCAACCAGGCAGCCAATCACAAAAGCTGCTAAAGAGCCCTTAGTATGCAGACACATGTTTTTGGAAAGTTACTGGCTCAATGTTTCTGTAGGTCGCTTCATTTCTTGAAGACAAACTTAACTGCCTTTTAATGCATGTCAGGTTGTAATTTCAGGCTCACAAACGAGAAAAAAATAAACCCTTCTTTCACTCACTTTCTGGTGCGATGCCCTCGGCTCCTCTCCTGGTTGCCATGGCGATGCCGTCTCGACTTCCGTCCCTCCCCTTCTTCGCCTTTCTCCCCCTCTCCCTCCATCCCTCTGGATCTATGTCTCCTGCCTTCCTCCCCCTCCCTGGCTGCCTTGCGGTGCTGCCGGGACCTCCTGTGTTCGTTGTTCCCGTCTACCCCCTCGCTATGGTGGGGAGACACGCTGCGAGCCTCCCTGCCTTCCCTGTTCCTGTGCCGGTGGCCCCGGTGGCTCCTGTGGCTGTGCCTCCCCTCCCCGAGTTGGCCCTCCGCGTTGCCCAGAGATGTGCAGCTGAAGCCGCGCTCCATGCGGGTATCCGCCGGCTGGCCCGTCCCTCTATTGTCTGGCCCAGTGGCTTTCTGATGATGGGGGTGGTAGTGATAGTGGTGTGTGGCCCGGCGGTAGTGATCGATGTCCTGGCGCCGGTACTCCTGGTCCAGAGGCAGCTCACCAGGTTGGGTCTTGTTGGTGTTGTTGTTGCGGTTGTCCTGAGGGTTGACCACCAGCGGCCGGTCCAGGTGGGTCTTCATGTCGCCACGTGGTTTCCGTGGGTAGGACACCTGGGTAATAGGGTAGCAGATAGGATGAGTGGGTGCTGTTAAAACTTGAGATATATCTTGAAGGGTCCCACCCAAAATCACAAAAAGACATTGTACTTACCTTAAGTGTTATTGAGCATTGCATGAGAGTTTTGGTTTCATTTTGAGGTATTGGCCTCTAAAGCTTTTGTTGCCACGCAAATACAATGGAATTGAATGAAATTTCATTTGTGCTGCTTGAATAATTAAAAAATTACAATGGAATAATAATAATAATAATAATAATAATAATAATAATAATAATAATAATAATAATAATAATAATAATAAACCACAAAACAATGTCCCTATTACTTTGGTTAATAGTTTCACATTATTAACTGGAAACGGTTCACAATGTCTTCTGTGGATTACTGAAAGTAACCAGGGCATTGTTCCTGGAAAGATGCATGCTTTTGACTTTCAACTCTGTGAGCACACACATTCATTTCCACAGACCTTTATTCTATTTGGGTGGCAGCAGACATTTAAGAGACTGCTAATCTCAAAACCTGAGCACATAAAACTTATCTGCATGGCGTTGGTGATTTCGGTAAACTGACCCTTTAAGGCCAGTTTCTATTGGTGGAAGACATAACATCATCGCTGCATGCAAATGAATTGTTATGAGCCATATAGGAAATCAAGGCCCTTACAGTTTTTACCAAGCAGACTCTCACCAAACTCAGCAAAATACATCACAATTGCATCTAAAGGAATTTTAAAAGATACTGTAGAGGTTTGCTTCAAAGCTAGCACAAAGACACAGAGTATAACTTAGACCTTCATTCAGGCAGTTTATACCTCAGATTTCCCAGAATAAACCCAGAACTTGCAACACTTCCACAATCCCCTCTCTCCCTCACCCGATTACCTCCCCTGAGCCACAGATATACATGGTTCGGCAAACAGTCCACCATTTTTGGCTCCACATGACCAACTTGAAATTAAAATTGTCATGAATTATTTTTAGTTCATGTCATAGCAGTATCCTGCTATGACATGAACTAATACGACTACCATTTGTAGTCACTGTTCCATTATCTTTATTGTGACTATTATTGCCACTGTTCATCACACCCCCAACCGGCACTGTCAGACACCGCCTACCAAGAGCCTGGGTCTGCCGAGGTTTCTTCCTAAAAAGGAAGTTTTTCTTCGCCACTGTCGCACTAAATGCTTGCTCTTGGGGGAAATACTGGAATTGTTGGGTCTTTGTAAACTATAGAGTGTGGTCTAGAACTACTCTATCTGTAAAGTGTCTCGAGATAACTCTTGTTATGATTTGATACTATAAATAAAATTGAATTGAATTGAATTTTTTCAGAACCACAAAATGGAAAACAGCTCCAGCTATAAATATACAGTTTGCCGAACCATATCCAGTCAACTCCTGATCATCTTCTTTTTGATTTCTTCTTTGAAGTGCGTTACACTTCGCCCCGCTCCAGTTTTGAGTGTGCTGCCTTCTTTTGGGTACAGCTCTGGATTTCTCTGTATGCCCCACTTTAATAATGCATCACTCCCAAGCATGCAGCTTCAAGCCGTCCCATATAGCAGCGGCTAGTGCAATAATAACACTCTTTTGCAGGCTTAAAGGGACATTACACCCTGGAATCAAAACCTCTGTGAAGTGCAGCATGACCCAGAATACACAGTGGTTAAAAAAAGCAGGTCAGGCCTTTGTGTTAGTACAGGGACATTATATTACATACAGACTGGCTGACAAGCAGTGATCAACTGCCCTTACTAGTTGAAACTTTCAAGTGTGTTTCATCTCTGTCCACACAGCATCACACATAGATGTGGTTGGTGATGTCCCAATGCACTGACACACCCTGGAGTACACTTCTACATCACAGCAGCAATGTGAGAAGTTGGAGGTCAGCAAAAAACAAGATTTCCATCTGATGTCGCTCTTGTTTGGGGAACAATTTAACACTTTCAGGTCCATTTTGACCATAAAATGTTGGAACCTGGTTTTGATACAATTGGGATATAAAGTATTAGGGCTGCACGATATGAGGAAAATGTCTAATTGCGATTATTTTGAATGATATTGCGATTGTGATATGATTCGCGATATTGGAGGGAATGATCATTCTTGTATCGTTATTCTCATTGCCTTTGAAAAATATTAAAATCACAAGAATTCAAATGATTATAGTGTGAGTTTTGCGAGGATCTCTACCAAACAAATACATTCTCTACTCTGTAGGACATCTCTGCAGCATCAAAATACTTAATTTAGAATGGTTTTACACATATTGTGCCTTTAACTAATATTTCCCCCTGCGATTTGAATATTGCACTAGTCCATATTGCGATTTGAATAAAATTTCAATTAATTCTGCAGCCCTAGGGTATATAAATCCGAATATATTTTGATATTTAATATCAAATGTGTGTCCACTTTTAAATGTAAACCTTTTTTCAGTTGACATCCAAGTGTTGTTCATTTGCTGAGGTGAGGTAATGGGGGCATCATGTTTAGAACTCATATGAATGATAATGCCCCTTTGTCCCAAGTGGTTCAATGGTGGAATCACTCTACACACACTACAACAAATATTCACCATATATATATCAGGAGTAGACTGAATATATATGTTTATATGTGTTTTACGGGCGGAATCCTTACCTCCTCTCCCTCCCCTCCCACCTTCCACTCTTCCTGCTCTAGCTCGTTGTAGAGCGCCTCGCGACTCGTCATCAGGTTCTGACGGCGGATCTCGCTCGTTCTCTGCTCCCACACTGACATGTTGCCCTTGATGTGGTTCTTCTGCTGCTCCTTACTGTTGGGAGGAAGGGAAAACAGAGAGAGAAAGGGTAGATGGTGACAGCAAAGAGGGTAAAGGAAGACAGGAGAATGGCAGATGGAGGAGGGTGAGATAGAGAGGGGGAAAGTATTAGAAATGTTAGGGATGGAAACGTAAGATCCCTGTGAGAAATCAACAGCAACAGTAAGTAGTAAGAGCACATCCTTTAAAAGGAAAGAAAGAACTTCAGTACATCAAAGCAAATGTGGCTATAAAAGTATACCCAAGCTGCAATTTCAATGTGAGATTGTGTAACATGACGTAGAAGGTGTGAATGAAGGAAGTATAAACTGAGAAACTGAACCAGCGTCACCAGCAGTGCAAGAAACAGTGTGTTTTCACATTGGATATGAGTTGCACTGTCCCCTAATTAATAGTGTTTGTGAGTCAGCTGTAGGGTGTTTTTTTTATTTTTGTTCCAAGGATTCACTTTTGGAAAAGTGGGATGCAGCTTATATTTGAGGACTAAACATTTACATATTCCTAATGGCTGGTGTTCTCTTCGAATGTAGCACAAAAAAAGCTCTTGTATTACTGAGTGAACCTCTCACTTAAGGAGCGCTGCATTTTGGGTTGTTTGTACACTTTATGTTGCTAGCCTAGTGAGTGTCTATCATGGATGTATTTAAAAGAGCTGGATACGCCACAGGCTCAGCCCTGCTTGTGTTCGTGTGTCCTTGTGAAACGTCATCTTTTGTGGCCAACGTACTGTCTACAAAAACACAAGTCCATTCTTTGCATTCTTGGGATTGAAAAGGCCAAATGTGTTTGAGCCACTGTGACTCGGACCAATCAGCGTCCTGTGAGAAGCTACTGGCAGCTATGGGCGTGGTTTAGGTGTGTGTGACTACACCGAGAGGCCACTGTTTGTTCAAAACAACAATGGCGTCTCCTAAAGAGGTTAGCGTAGATGCATCAGTTCTATCACAACTGGAGAGTATTCCTTCATTGAAAGAAGAGCAAAGAACGGCAATGAAGTCTTTTCTCGATGGAAAAGATGTTTTCGACTGGCTTTGAGTTTGAGAGCTTCTTAGATGGTTCTGTTTAACAAGGCATCTGGTGCGTCAGGTTACAACCGCAGTATTGCATCAAAAAAAATCCCAAAAAAGGCCCAAAAAAGCATTTTCTCCATAAAACACCATTATATAAGAGATGTCTGTAAAACCGATGACAGGACTCATTCAACTGCAAACAAATCTGTTATTCCTCTTTGTATTATGAATTATTAAACCATGGAGGTTTTAAATTTGTTAAACTCTGTCAGGGCCTAGAGCTATCTTTATACGAAGTGAGCCGCACAACCTGGAAGAAAGCAAGAACACTTTTTGACCTATGCGCTGGGTGAGTCATTTTTATTCAAATGATTGGGGGCCATGTTGGAGTCCTGTATCCAATTCTTGCAATACATCCATTGTTCCCATCTGTCCATCTTCATGGCATCTTCTATACTTGGTCAGCCCTAAAAGTGTCCAGTAAACTCAATTTAACCCCAGGAGTTTTCTTTCAGCTCATGTATCGTGTTTGCCACCATGAAGGAGATAACTTCTGAAATAACGGAAAATGTGTGGAAAGCATCTTTTGAGATCTTTAACACAGACTGGGGACAGAGAATGCTAAGAAGCCAAGAACAAATACAGGGTCTCCGAATGTGAATAGATCTTTCACTAGTCCCAATACTGTTCCAACTAGCTCCAAGCTCTTGACTGGAGAGTTTTGAGTCACTATGTTGAGTTCTGTGATTGAAAGGAAGCTAATTTTCCAGGCTTACAACCCCACTATTTAGATTATATAACTTATACACCCCTGTTACAGTAAATGACTGACACATATAATTGACAAGAAAAACTGTAGCACAAAAACCACCGGCTTCTAATCTTGCCATCAAAGGCTCGCCTCAGTGACTGAAGAGTCCGGTGACTTCTAAAAGAGCAGCAGGGTTTTTGTGAGCATCATTTTGATGTGTCCCATTGTCAGCGTTTCTGCTGCCAGGAGCAGATTTTACAGGATGTCCGCCTCTCGCTCTTCTTCACTTCACAAAGCCCTGAATCTGTTCCTTTCACTCGCAGAACAATCGCTTAATCATATTTTAGAGAATGAGAACGCGGGGAGAGTGTGATGGTGGGTGTTTTGTCTGTGTGTGTGTGTGTGTGTGTGTGCAACGTGTACAGTACATGAATGCCTGCCAATCATGAATGTGCAGATTTGAGAAAGAAACAGTGCTTTCGGTGTGTCGTGCAATTTTACAAAACAATGAGCGACTTTTCCCCTGATGCTGTTTGTGTGTGCATGTGTGTGAGAAACAACTTTGTTTACCTGTGTGTGCATGTGTATTTTGGGGCAATATTGTGTTCATGCACTGTACAGTATGTGTACACAAAATGTCCGTATTGTATTATATGTGCATGTGTACTCACGCAGCAATAGTCAGGTTGGCTGCTGACAGCGGGCTGACCTCTGCTACTTCCTTAGCCTTCTGCATTGCAGTCTTCTGATTGGCTGCTTCCTCCTGTTCCTCCTCATCCTATTGGAGAAGAGTATCATCTCAGTCACTTGATCTTGGTTTAAATTACAATACACTGGCATGTAAAACGTATAATATATTAATAATAACAAAGGCAGCAACCGAGAACAAAAGATGTGATATCAAATACAGCTTATTCAATATTAATTTAAAGACCTAATCATAATTTAATTTCCTGGTATTTTTTAACATTTTACAGATTTCAGATCATTTTACCAGGCTTAAAAGATTTTTTTTTTTTTATATTTCCCTGATTATTAAATTATTTTATATTAAAATAAGGGGCAGAATGTATTTTTTCTGGTTAGATCCCGTACCTTGGTGAGCTCCTGGGCGTTGGCCAGATTGTCGACAGCGATGGCCAAGAAGACGTTAAGCAGAGTGTCTGTGGTGTCAGAAGTTAAGGAGAAATATTGATGAAAGGACAACCGGAGAGGAAGCGGAGGGGAAGGAAGGAAGGAAGGAAGGTTTCTCAGGAAGAACGGAGTGGACAGGAAAAGAGACATGTTGGGTTGCAGATACAGGACAGGAAAGAGAGGAAGTGGAATTGTATTCTTTTAAATTAGTGGAGCTCAAATGAACAAGAATAAAGAAGTCATTGTCTACATTTCATCATGTCTGTGTCATTTAGTTTAGTATATTTACATACAGTACATGCATATTGTACATTGTGTGTATGTGTATATGTAAAAGTGAGAGTGCACGCAGGATACAGTTGCCAAAAAGTGTGAGGACGATGAAGAAGATGGAGAACACCATCCCTTTGTCATTCACTCCTCCCTGGGACTCAATGCCATCGTACATCACCATGTTCCAGTCTTCTCCTGTCAGGATCTACACACAGAACACAAAAAGATGTTCTTACTGAAAAAAGAAGAAGGATTCAATCTTACTGGTTTGATTAAAAAAGAAAAAGAGAAAGAAAAAAAGGAATGTATTGGAATTTTTTTTGTGCATTTTTACATCTTCAACAGAAGCAACAACATTTCCATGTGCGAAAACATAATATTAGAGTGAAAATCAATGAAATCCTTTCACGCTCTCTTCTGAATAATTTTGATATGACAATCAGATAAAAACTAAAGTAGCCATTACCACAACACCTATTGCAAATGGAGAGAAAAACACAATGAAATAAAGTAAACTAAAGACAAGAAGCCTAAAGACACTTCTCGCACACTGATGCACGAGCATCAACATACACAGGCTCAGAAACACACACACACACACACACACACACACACACACACACACACACACACACACAGCTGGCTTCTGAGTCATTCAGAGACAATAAAGCAACACAAAACGGCTCTACACAAAAGCTCTGCTCTATCTGAGCAGAGAGAACACAGAAACATGGAGGCTGCAGCCAGCACCGAACAAGTCATCTGACAAACTGCTGACATGACTACAATGGGCATCATTAAATTTCACTCTAGAAAAGAGCTTCAGCTGTCCTGAAATGAGAGTGCTTACAGTCATGTTTGGGACAATACAGTAACTCACTGCCACCCAACTTTCAACCACACTGTTGAATTTATTTAGCTAAATCAATTTAACTTGTATTCATTGTTGCGACTATGTTACATTTCACATTCCATTATGTGGGAACTCTGAAGAAAATCGTTTGTCATCTGTTTTATTTGTATCCTAAATTGCAGCACTGTTTTCCTATCTGTGTGAACAGACCTTGGGACAATCCTTCTGCCCATCCTCACTCTCTTATCTTACTACACTTCATCTACTGTCAATGAATGCGGCGATTTTAGAAAATATGTATATCCTTGTGTGTGTCTCAAGCTGAATCCTGTTTCGTGTCGCATTGTTCTTCGAGATCTCGCCACTGCTTTTAGAATCAACTTACAGGGGTCAAGCCAGTAGATGATAGGATTTGAACCCCAAAAACAATCCCGATTGGATTGTTTCACAACATTCATACACACCGCTAAAAGAAATAACATAAAACCCAAAGTAAACTAACTATAGTCTTTGATGAGTGAGTATGATTTCAATAAAGGGATAGTTCAGAGGTTATTACATGCAACTATGTTTCCTGCCATTTAATTAACCTACAGTATACATGTAAAATAATCTCATAGCAGGTTTTACAGACTTCGAAGTGAATCTGTGCTAAGAGTGAAGAGTCGACAACATGACTAATATCTAATTAATGTTTAGCAAAGGCTTAATATGGGCCACATCATACAAAAAAATCTATTTATGTTTGTAGATCTTCTAAGTCCCTCTGTCCTACCTGAAACACTGTCATGATCGCTGCTGCAAAAGTGTCAAAGTTGGTAGGTGGGGTTCCGTCGTCAAAGTTGAATCTGAGGAGAAGAAAATAAAAAGAAGTGGAATCACACCATCCCAATCGCATACACAAAGAAAGACATGACCATAAAGTTAATGCAAAGAAGTGAGCTTGTTTTTGTTGAAGGTGTGTGTTGATACTGACTGTCCTCCAAACAGCTGCATCCCCAACAAGGCAAAGACCACAATGAAGAGGAAGAGGAGGAACAGCAAACTGACGATGGACTTCATGGAGTTTAGCAGAGACACCACCAGGTTTCGAAGAGGAGCCCAGTACCTGAGGAGTAGGAGGATTAATAAAGGAAGGGCGAAAGGTAAAAAGGAAGGAAGAGATAAAGAAAACAAAAAGAAGGGGAGCAGGGAGGATAGGACAGAGGGCAGGGATAGAAAAGGGCGAAGGTGAAAAACAAAACATTAAGAGGAAAATATTTGAATGTATAGGGATAAAATATGTTGTCAAATTGAATCTTACAATAATCATTAGACACTATTTTCCACACATGGACACAATGTCCACTGCATTGAAATACTAACTAATCTTGAGAACATGAAACATTTTCTACGAGGGATTCCTGTTAGTATTCACTTTTCTTCCTATATTACTTTCACCACCGTGCAATCCTATATGTAGTATTAATATAGATTACAGCCCAGTCAACTCTGATCAAGCCCTACTGACTTCAGGCTGAGAATCAGAGCTCTAATTAAAAGACGATAATACTATCTCATTGTCCAGCTCTAACTGAATAGGGAATTGACTCTTAAGCCATGGTGGCAATCACCCCCCAAAACATTTCACCAGGTAACCCCAGAGCAGCTAAAAGATTTGTTCAAATGAGCAGTGACACAGAAACAAACAGAAAAATGTGCGTGAGCCAAATCCAATTAAAACGTCACCTGAAGGGAACGTCAAAGATGTCTCAAAGCGCCAAAACCCAAGCAGTGTTTAGATGTTACAACAGTGAAAAAGAGTTTCAAATTAAAACACTGAAATGTCTTTCATGTCAACACCACAACCTCAGTTTGTCATCATGATCTTTATTGTCATCGTTGTCTTATTTGTGCATGCTGATGGACATCTGTAAGCGTGTGTGTGTGTGTGTGTGTGTGTTTGAGAGAGAAGCTTACTTGGTGACTTTGAAGATGCGGAGCAGTCGCAGAGCTCGTAACACACTGATCCCGAAGGATGTTCCTGGTTTGATGGTGGCCCACACCACCTCGAAGATACTGCCCACAATGACCTGCACATGCACACATACAAATGCAATACAGGCATTTTTCTACTGAGTACATATATGGTGTTCGCAGCTATCGGACTCTTCTTCTGCTGACACACATGTTACATTATTGCTACACATCCAGACACAGATTTAAAATAAAAAAAATGTAAATGTTACATTGCTTTCTGTTTGAATTTTAGTCTCTCACCCATCATACTGTATCCACATTTTATGGATGAGGGGTTTGGTCTTGTCTTTTATAAAGTAGCTCTCTCAGCTAAAGCAACATTTTAAAGTTGTTTCCGGGAAAGTTCTGTGATTAATAGGATTGTATGAAATCTGAATAGAGTTGTGTCCTCAAATCATAGTCCTCTAAAGAATTTATGTCAGCTTAGCTTTCAGCCATTTAAAGCTAAAAACATAATAAATAATACATAAAACTCTGAGACCTTAAAGAGCAAAAACATAAATGGCACATAGTCTACATAGTATCTAAATTCAAAAATGTTGTACACTGCTCCTTTAAACTAAAATATAGATGGTTAATTGGACCACAAGCTAACAAACGCCATATTTTACCAACTTGTAACCATCTCTATTCACTTCAAACTTCTAGTTTTCTACAGAACTGACGGTCTTGCTGCCATCTCTGAGTTAATATAAGCTTTGAAATCATCACAGAGCTTTTCGTTAAGGTTTGATGAATAATCTTTAAAGTCAATCCAATAACAAAAAGAAATGCATCTCTAACTCCGTCCGCTGCCTACTGACAGAACGCAATATTCCATGGTGTCCCTTCACCATGTACTGTATGGCAGCATATACTGTAATATGAAGTAACCTGCCAATAAGCCACTGCAACAATGGTGTTGGATTTGTGTTGGAGTGTTGGATTTGTCATCAAAACCTGATCGTTATGAGCGCAATTGTTTTTTTTCACTTAGTTACAGTGTGTGTGTGTGTGTGTGTGTGTGTGTGCACTCACCACACAGTCAAAGCAGTTGAATGAGGAGTGCAAGTAGGGCTGGATGCCCAGACCATACATCTTGATCAGCATCTCAGACATGAACAGGCCGAGAAAGATAAACTCTGCATAGACTGGAGGGAGGAAGGAGAAAGAGAGAAGGGAGGGAGGGAGAGGGAGTGGGAGAGGGAGAGGAAGAGGGAGGAAGGGAGAGGGAGAGGGAGGAAGGGAGAGGGAGAGGGCGAGGAAGAGGGAGAGGGCGAGGAAGAGGGAGAGGGAGAGGGAGAGGGAGGGAGGAAGGGAGGGAGGAGAGGGCAGGGATGAAGAGCCAGAAGCAGAGAGTAGGTTAAATGGGGGACAGAGGAAGGTGAAAATGAAAGAGGGTGAGGTCAAGGAGAGATACAGAGTGGATTGAAAAAAGAAGGGAGGCAGAGGGAATACAGAGCGCAAGAGGGAGGTGAAGAAACGAGATAAAACCAAAGAGAAAGTGAGGGAGGAGAGAAAAAGAGGGAAAACAAACGAGAAGGAAGGTAAAGAGAGTGAGAGAGGGAGAGTTAGAACAGTGGAAGTCAATAGTGGTGCGTGCCCAGCGGTGTATGACAGTCTGGTGATGAATGGACTCCATCAGCAGCTACAGCTTCATATGCTAATGACACTGGACACCGGCCAGGGACAACCCTGTGTGTCTTTGTGTGTGTGTGTGTGTGTATGTGTGTGTGTGTGTGTGTGTAAAATTAAATATAAGAGCATGAAATAAGCAGAATGTGAAATATATCATTGTATATCATTGATACGGGTGAGTAGTTACAACTCTGTACTTACTTTGGTTAACGGTTACTCAAAAATTGATTTAATTTTATTTACGGTACAATCAAAGACAACAGTGCAAAAGTACAATATCTATGTCTCATACTTGGAACCTTTAGTGTATTTATTTGCATCATATTGTTAAGCTGCCCGTACCAGCTATCACCAAACCAAAAAGAAAAAGAAAAACGTTGTTTGCCCATCTACGTATAACTGAGCAAGTATGACTAAAAACCAGAGAGAAGATGTAAAAGAAGGTGATGATGGACTAGATACTGGTTAGTAGAGAAAATGCAACGTCGCTGCTATTTAAAGGAGTTTAAAATGCGTTGTTTGCATGTGTAGGAGGAAAGAGTAGATTTGAAGTGTAAAAAGATGATTCAGGTTGGGACGTGGTGTGTGTGGACAGCAGCGGTGATTGAACTGAAAAAGTGTTCTCAACTGTGAAATACTGCGGCTCCAGATTAGGACTGTCCTCGACGAAAGAAATTCTTAGTGGACTCACACTCATATGATTTTGTAGACTAATTGATTAGTTGATCAAATCGACAGATGAAAAACTGTAAAACTGAGTTACTCCAAAAAGAATCATGCAAAAGCACAACTTTAAATCTTATGTTAACCAGAAATTTGCTCATACCTTTCTTGGAAATAAGTCATTCAGCATGAAAAAAACTAAAGAAATCTTAGTCGACCAAGACCAAAACGACAAATAAGCTGACTAATCGACTAAAAGGGGGCAGGTCTACTTCAGACATAGACCTGCTGCTGAATTTGGTAATGCAAAGATGCAGTCATATTTGCTTTCAGTCCAACAAAACTGTCCCAAAGTTAGCACCAAAAGACAAAGTGATGCCAAGAGTCTGATGAAGATGATACAGAGATACTGTGCAGAACAAGGCAAGTTCCTGACTTTTCTCAGAGGAAAGGTTCCTGTAGTTGATGGTACAGTGTAGCGTGCAGCTTGTTCACACACTGTACAGTATGCGTTGATGTGTGCCTGTCTATATAGGAGTGTTGCATGTGTGTATTTACTCACAGAGGAAGTCGGAGAGCATCTCAGGCTGGTTGTAATGCACCGCAGCCACACACATGGTGTTGAGGCCCACCAGGCAGAGCACAGTCCAATAGAAAGCCTGAGTCTTCACTATCTTGCGGATGAAGAATCGCAGTCGCCGCTCCCTCTTGCTGTAATTGGAGCCGTCCATCCCATTCTTTAAACTGGAGCGGGCAAAACCTGGGGGGGGGGAGGAAGGGATACATGTATAGTTGAGTTCATCTGATTACATTTTATTTTTCCTCTTCTTTTCTTTGGACTCGTCACCACCCACACTTCAGAGCGTATAAGGCGCGTCATCAACATAAGATGACATAAGGCTTACAGTATTTAGTGTTTTACAACTAACACACTGCAGTTTGCCTGGAAATGAACAGAAACTTCTCACCTGAACACATGACACTCCAGAGCTGAAATAACTGGTGTGAGAAAGCTTTAAAAGACGTGTTTTTTTCATCCTCACGCCTCCATCCCCTGCATACCGTGTATCGATCCATCCCTCTATTTTTCTTACCTACTGCATCTCCCATGTTGTCCTCTCCTTCCTCAGGGTTCAGCAGCTCTGTCTTGTTGTTTTTGGTTTTGATGGTTGGCCTTCGCCTCGTACCTAGCAATGACGAAAAAATGGATGATGTCTTCATCTGTCTAAACCTAGATGTAAATATCTAGTATTCTGAAGTTGCTTAGCATTGTTAGCTAAACACATTGCTAAAACTTGTACCAAATCAGCCCACTAGAATAATTTTTCTTCTATACATCTTTAACTTTTTTTTTTAACTGTTCTGAGGTCTTGACACTGGAGTCCTGTCTCTCAACGAATTGATTTCAAAATACTCCTGTTGGTTTATAAAGCACTGATTTAGGACCAAAATACATTTCTGATCTGCAGCTACATTATAACCGAAAGAACAAGATCCAGGGTACAAGCGGCCGAAATGGGTTTCCTCAGGAGGGTAGCTGGCGTCTCCCTTAGAGATAGGGTGAGAAGCTCAGTTATCCGTGAGGAGCTCGGAGTAGAGCCGCTGCTCCTTTGCGTCGAAAGGAGCCAGTTGAGGTGGTTCGGGCATCTGGTAAGGATGCCCCCTGGGCGCCTCCCTAGGGAGGTGTTCCAGGCACGTCCAGCTGGGAGGAGGCCTCGGGGGAGACCCAGGACTAGGTGGAGGGATTATATCTCTAACCTGGCCTGGGAACGCCTCGGGATCCCCCAGTCGGAGCTGGTTAATGTGGCCCGGGAAAGGGAAGTTTGGGGTCCCCTGCTGGAGCTGCTACCCCCGCGACCCGACCCCGGATAAGCGGATGAAGATGGATGGATGGAAAGATGGATGGAGCTACATTATAAACCGTCCAAAACCTCTCAGGTCGTCTGGGACAGGTCTGCTTTCTGGAGAAGCAGAGTTCAGTTTTTATGCACTACATATCTGGAGCAAACTCTCAGAAAACTGCAGGTCCGCTGTGACTCTCAGCTCTTTTAAAGGTGCTCTAAGCGATGTCACGTGTTTTTTAGGCTACAATATTTCTTGTCACATACAGCAAACATCTCCACACTATCCGCTAGCTGCCTGTCCCCTGAACACACAAAAAAGACGCGGTCTCTGTAGACAGCCCAGGCTACTCAAACGGCAACAAAAACAAACTGCGCCAACCTGCACCACCAAATGTAACAAACAGTCTCCAGTGTTCCAGCCAATAACTGACAAGAAGGATTTGGGGGTGGGGGTTGGGGGGTTAGTGCGCGGAAGCAGGGAAGAGAGGAAGAGGGGACGGGATGAGGAGGAGGGAGGGGCGAGCTAGCCTCGTTTAACGTCAACAAGAAGTGACATCACCCAACATCGCTTAGAGCACCTTTAAATCAAGGCTGAAGACTTTTCTTTTTGATGCTGCCTTTTGTTCATTTCTTACACTGCACTGTTACTTTTATTCTTGCATTTCATCCCCGTCTTATTCTATTTAAGCTGTTTTTATATTCTCTTTCATGAGTGTTTTTAATGGTTTTAACTGCTCTTTAATGTTTTATAAAAGACACTTTAAATTGCCTTGTTGCTGACATTTGCTATACAAATGAAGTTGCCTTGCCTTACCTATTACATGTTTTGGTATTCTACAGTGTCTGGTATCCTCTATGTCAGTTTCTCAAATGTGAGAACTAGGGATACTTTGGAGTACAGCAGGGGGTATGTGAACTTTTTGCAAACACGCTAATTTAAAAATGTCATGCATAATTCCTAAAATAATTATATTATAATAATGAATGAATAATAATATAATAATAATAATAATAATGTGATTGATTGAAAGTGAAACATTTGAAATGTAGCATTTAAATGTTTTCATTTAAAAATGGTTGTTTAGTAAATCTATCACTGCCGCCGCTGTATTGTACCTCTTTATATAGACTTTTTTTCTACCAAAAATGTTTTGTGCTGGTCAGGGGGTACTTGGCTTAAAAAAACAAGTCAAACGGGGTACAATATTGAAAAAAGTTTGAGAAACACTGCTCTAGGTGATATCTGATACATATGATACAAGCTGGCATGCTCGATTCTCTCTATAGTTCTGTCTTCATACTCTGTCTGTTGCTGACTGCACTAATGTCATCACAGAATCTGCGGACGGGCACCGAATTCCACAGAATTATCCGCAGATTAATAAAAAAAAAAAAAAAAAAAATCAGACTCAGAACAAGCAGAACAACGGTCTGCTAAATTTCGCAGATTTTCATTGTGGATCGCCGCTAAAACAAAAACAAAACCTTGTTTGGGCCTTGTCATCAGCCTGACTCTTCTTCTCTGTCTCACTTATTGTACAGCATACAGTACACATACACAAAATAAAAAAAAAGAGAGGTCAGTTACCATCAAAGTTCACTGTGCCATCCTCTTCCGCCAAAATCACTTCTTCTGTCCAAGAAAACACTTTGTTAGTTAAGTGCATAAAGATTTTGTTTTTTTCCCCACATTGAACAGTGTGTGTCTGAGTGTGTTTATCAGTGTGCACCGACCCGCTTTGCAGATCCACTCCAGGTATCCGTTGAGCTCCCTCTCGATCTGCTGCTGTCGCCTCAGCTTGAGGAACTCGCTCCTGTTCTCCACTCGCTCTCTCTCTTTGGCAAATTCACTGTGGGTACATTATTTCTATTTGACTTTGCTGATTGCGATCAAACAAAACACAGAAAAATGAATTATACAAAGCATACAGAAGTATATATTTAAAAAAGAAAGAAAGAGGAGGACATTTTTAACTATGTGAAAAAATGCCCACAGACACACAGAAAAGCATACTGTACCCTGAGAGTACACCCAGCACCAGGTTGAGCATGAAGAAGGAGCCGATGATGATGAGGGGGATGTAGTACATCCAGTTCCAGGCACTGCCCTCCACGTCATTACTCTGCAGGGGAAATAATAGAGACAGACACACAGACAGAGACAGACGTGTTATTACTGGTCATCTTATCTAAAATAAACAAATGTGAATGTGCATCAAGACTGGGACGACCTGAAAAGACAGACTTTTTTTTTTTTGCTCTTCTTGTGCACTGAATCTCGACTGTCTTTGTTGTCTTGATATTTTATCTCAAATACAGCCGTGATGAGGGGTTGATTCTTTCATTGTTTTAGCTCTCAATATTCCCTGTTCCAACGGCTACTATACATTTTACTAGTGATATTTGCCAAAAGAACCCGATGAAATTAAATTTGGGAAGTATTCTTGTAGACAAACAAAACTTGCCTTACATGTTTCTCAGCAAAACACAGTGTGTATCCTTGAGTTCTAACAAACATGTTGAATGCATTTCCTTCATCGTAAAGCATTTGCCAGGCAGATCTTTTGTAATATTTAACAGTCAAACAGAGGATCACCTGCCGTGCCTCTTTGCTGTAAGGGCAGCAGTGCTAACCACTGAGCCACCGTGTGTACTGCACAAGAACCAAGGAGAGCTGAAGTGTGTACGTTATGCTGGCTCAGTGGTGACACATCTTCTATCCTAAAGCCTGACCTGGGTGCAGAAACGACAACATGTTACGTTATAGCATCACCTGCTTTCAGAAACATTGATTGCACCGATGGTGTCTGGTGAGAAGTCAACATTGACAACATTGACTGACACTGTGTCACTAAACAAACTCAGCTGACAATCAGAGAAATCAGGTTACTGGAGGATTTTATGTTTCTGTTACCCATTTAACACCTAAATGGAACAATCGCCTGATTATCATCTGCTGCTGTAGTGCTGTGTGCGTGTTTTAGGTTTTATACTGCATGGTACAGTGCAAGCATCCCCCGTTCTCCATTAAACTTTCATTGGTTTCCTCCTGACTGCCCGTGTGAGTGTGGAAGTCAGCCTCCATCCATCAGAAAAGATGTTAAATATAGAGCGAGACGGACCAGAATAGAGAGTGGAAGAGAAGGAGGTGGAGAGGGAGGGAGAGCGACTCCGAAGGCAGGAAAAGGACAGATGAGAAGACGGATAGAGGAAGTCAGAGAACAGAGAATGATAAGGAGAGAGGGGGACGGAAAATGGCTTTCGGACAAATAAATGGTGTTTTGAATCAAATCTCACACTACTTTCTGCCTCATTTAGCTGAATGAAATTCAAGCCAATCACCAACGTCCACACCCACCGGCACCCACGAGTCCTTCAGGGTGTTAAAAAAACACATACAGTACAAACCTAATGCACATGACAGAGAACACAAAGAACGTGGACTTAATAGGTGTTCAACTGTGAGAAGAGTGACCAGATGGATGGTTGGTATGGATAGCATTACTAGCAGCAACCAATGTCTCTCATAGATTTGGTATTTTTGTAGATATAACATTATGTACGAGGCTGCATTCAGACCAACACTGCATCAAGAAACAGCCTTCTTTTTTGTTTCGATGAGGCCACCGCTTTGGTACAGTGGGGTCACGATGCACACTGTGCAGCCTAATTCCTTTTCCCTACCTGGTTAGCCGAGTGCTTCTTCCAAAAAAAACTGTCTGTTCTTGATTTAAAGAGATGGAAATGGATGGATGTATAATGGGGTTAGTACAGGTAAGTCTGATGTATGGTAAGCATGGTAAACATTTCTGATCTAATCATGACACTGCTAAGCACATGCTTGCTCATCAGTTTGTTGCTAACAGTGGGCACTGTGTTTTTCGATAGTTATAAATTAAGCCTGTTTTTTTTATAGTAATACGTAAGTCAAGACAATTTTATACACAGCCTAGTCTGACTCACCAGATGTGCTATCTATTTTTGCAGAGGCACCGTTGCTACATCTGGGGCTTAGACGTACCCAAGAAGATTGTGATTGCTTTGAATAAATACAAAGAACTCAGAACGTTTTATTCCCTTATTCCAAAATGTTAACTCGTGCAGGCAGACTTTTCTCCAGTGCTGACACAGCGTTGTGGAGATAGGTCTGGCACTGCGAGACCATATTGCATTACTGTTGGTAAAAAAAAGTAAAGCTTCCTGGACAATGTCTGCTTTAGCTAGCTTGCTGCTTTCTATTGCGAACACGAGACTTTAAGGCAGGGTTAATAAGTAACTCCAATAGGCCTATACACTATTTTATATATTATTTGAAATGGTCACCCATTTACATGTGAAAATATGCTGGCTCTATACACGCTAAAAGTATTGTTTTTATTATTATTATTGTAGTATTGTCTTGTGAGTTTGGTGATAGCAATTTCGGAACTGTTTCATGTTAAACAAAAATGTATCTTACTCTTTAACAAAAGGTCTATCTCTGTAGGGATCCTTTCCATAATGTTGTCAAACACTTAGACTAACAATCTGAACCAGTCAGTGGCAAAAACAGCACTTTTCGTGGACTTCCTTCCACTTGGCTGACTGGACAGGCTAACTTACGTAGTAGAGCATGTCTGTCCATCCCTCCATGGTGATGCACTGGAAGACAGTGAGCACGGCGAACAGGATGTTGTCGAACTGGGTGATGCCGTAGTTGGGTCCAATCCAGCGACCGTCACACACGGTGCCGTTAGGACACAACCGGGACGGCAACTCTGTGCCACATGGTAATGCGTCCACTACCTCTCCTGATCAAAGAGAGAAAGATTCACCATTACAATAAAGCAACCCAACCTAAATTCTTTTTGGATCAGAAAGCAAACTTTTTAACAATCCTTATGTTGCCTATCCAAAAGTTGGTAGTGCAGACAAACTGACAGACATTTCTCACGGCGGATATTTTGACTCGTTGAACACAGGTTTATTTAACAACATTAAAAATGGATGCATTTGACATGGTTGTGCTAGTTCCAGGGCCCTGTATTTTGCATGGTGGCTCAATACACCATTTATACAGCAAACATGTTGCCATGCAGTACAGTACAGTTAGTCAGTAGGAAAAGAACAGGTGTCACCTTGTAAATTGGAATCGAATCGATTTGGGAAATCATTGGCGATACCCAGCCCTATCCAGGACCCTAAAACTGAAGCAGCTAAATGGAAATCAGCCATAATTATTTTCATTATTTACAGCTGTGCTTTTCCTACTGGGATATGTCAAATACCTTTTATAAAAAAGGCCAAAGGCATGCATAAATGGGACAGAGCCACTGTTAATGTTAATGTACTCCTCTGCTTTGCCTGCTATGGTAAGTCAAAAGTTCTGCTGTGAAAAAGGCTAGACTTTTGGACTTTAGTATCCAGTAAAAGCATAGTGTAGCAATGCATTTCAATATGGATAAAGCAACTAGAAATAACAGTGATAGCATAAGACTTAAGCCTAAATTTAAGGATTATTTTTAAAAACACGAAGGTTTGGCCATGTGTGACTTGCTTTATTTTACTACTGTGTGGCTGATTGGGTTTCTTACGTGTGACTTTGTCGTAGCAGGTAGTGTGGAACTTTCCCATGTAGAACTCTAGGCCGATGATGGCGAACATAAGGATGGCCACGAACAACAGCAAGCCAATCTGCAGCAGGGGGATCATAGCCTTCATAATGGACTTGAGCACCACCTGCAGGCCTGGAGGACACAATCAGAGGTTAGTTGGTGGAACTTGTAGTATAATCAATCAACAATTCATCTGAGCACCTGTATTAGATGCAGGCTGCATTCATAAGGCAAACTGGTATGTCATAGTGCACTGATATGAGGTCGTTTGTTTCGAGCCATTGCGTTCAAATTGTTGAAGCAACTGTAACTGTAGTTCCTTATTGACTGGCTTGTTTCTACAAAGCAGGAACAAGGTGAAGAGCACTGTCAATTGTTACTCTGGTTTTACTAAATTGGTTTGTCAAATTTCAATTGACAGTTTGTCAAACATATGATAACCAAGACAGTGTAAAAAGCAAAAGTTGGTATACAGTTGGTATCAAACTGTTTACAATATAGGACAGAGACAGTTCCTGTAGTTAAAGCACACAGGGCAGTGCCCACCCCAAGAAACACAAACAAACAAAGCAGCACGGCACTTACTGGGAATCCCAGACACCAGTTTCAGTGGTCGTAGCACTCTGACGGCTCGTAGTGTCCTCAGGTCAAGCTGAGACCCCACTGACGACAAAATACTGCAGAGATAAAGAGAGAGAGAAAACATAGAGCAACATCACTTGAACCATCTTTCACAATCATCTAATTTGCTAAAATGTGCCTCGTCACACCCTGCGCCGCTAGAGTTGTAGCTGCGATATTATTGTCTAACACACTGCTTCAGCACAGAATGCCTAAACTACTGACACTGGCATGTTTAGTCTGCTGAGCAAAGGTTGTTCACATCAGAATCATTTGCTGAAACCAGATAGCCTTGTATAGTTTTCACCTTTGAGATTCACACCTGAAAAAAAGGAATGTACATATGGGAGAAAAAAACAATATAACAAATAAAATAATTATTAATTTAGAATCGACTGAGCCAGACAGATCCGTGTTGCACCATCAGACGAGTATTTAGCTGATGACATGACATAACTTGCTACCCGTCAAACTTTCCAGCTTTCTACAGTTCCATGTCAACTACGCAAATTCCATCTGCTGCTAATTATGATTCATTATGATTACTATGATTATGTGATGTGGTCAAAAGCTCCAGAACAACAGAAGGTGGACCTTGAGTGGAGATTGCTTTGTCAAATTCTCACATCTTGTGAACAACTACCATATTTAAATTGGTGTCATAACTGAGAAATGAAACTGATCCTGCAGCTCCATGGTCGTTCACTATGTGGTCAGTTAATGGCACATGACAGCCACAAAATGTGGGTTACACCAATTTAAAATCAACTTTATAATTAAGGTTAAAATTGACAGTTACGACAGTGTACATTGAGTCAGTGATTCAGTAACAGTATGAAGGCGGGCAGCTCTTGCCACCACTGCCTCATTCTGCATCTTTGTCATGACTTGGCTTCAGAGACACGCCTCCTGCTCTATCGCCACTGTTTTATGTGTCTATGTGCGTGTGAGTGCACGTGTGCGTATGTGTAAAGCTCTGGTGTAAAGTCAGCCAGAGACAAGGTTGGAAAATTCCATGCTGCGTCTCGTACGGGGGCGGAAGGCAGGGTCTGTCCAACACAAGAGGGGGAGGAGGGAAGTGCGGGGGCGTAGAGAGGAGGTGCTCTGAGGAGGAGGAGAGAGAGAAGCGAAGGGGAGGAGCACAATACACGGGCAGACTTTGGCCTTAAGTCAAGACATCATTAGCAGATAAAACAACCGTTGATAATAAAAAGTACGTATATTTTCCTCTAAAATCAATTCAATGTGTTGGCAGCTCTTATATTCAATTTCAATTTAATTTATTGTCATTCAGCATGTTAGACACACGGAGAACGAGCAATATGACAGTGGCAGTAATTCATTAGCCTATGATAAAAAAAAAAAAGGTTTAAATATAGAATAAATAGGATAAGAAATAAAATCAGTTATAACATCAATACCGAAGAATTGTATAAAAGTGACATCAGTTATTTATCTTTATACTAATCAGATACCAAAGTGATTTTGAGTGGTCACTTCCTGTGCTTAGAAAAGCTTTCCTGAATATGTTTCTATGTCAGAATCATGTTTAGTGTCCATACATCTCCATTACAACTAACAATGTATTTATCCTGGAAAAAGATGGGTTTACTCAAATAAAATGGTGAGTAAACTGTAGATGTGCAAACCCCTCCGATATGTGCATGCATGGACATAGAGAAAAGTCAGAAGGCCAGGCACCGTTTTCACCAAATTTGTAACATGCAAGCTATGATTTGCGGCATTTTCCTCTCACTCATGTTTCACTAATCATAATGTATGTATCTAATCATAATGAGTGCAGGTGCGAGATCCGCTAACGTAAAAATGCAAGTCAAACATGCACTGCAGCTTTTATTAAATTTGCGCTTGCAATCAACTCGCAAACTGTAATTTTTTAAACCCACAACTTAATTTACAATTACGACAGAGGTGCACCTCACTGCTGTCACACAGAATGCCTAAGATGGCAAACTGCACCTCTAGGCGTCTGCATGTGTTTGCAGAATGCCTTTTAATGCCGATGACTTAGAAAATCGGTCTCACAAAAAGCACATATGTCCCTTAAAACAAGTTTACCTGATAAAGAACTGTGCAGTCGAACAATGAAAATGAGAAAGCAGGAATAAATGCCATTTGACCACTTAACACTACACAAGACTACCAAAGGAAGAGAGAGAAGCTACAGTAAGAAAAGAATCAAGAAACAGAGATTCAAGCGATGTGAAAAAAAGGAAGAGGGGCAAATTTTCAACATTTGGCATCTCCTCCTCCCTCCATCCCTCTTTCTCTTCTATCCTCCTTCGTCTTCATCCCCACCCTCCTCCTCCATCTCTCTCCAGGTTGTTTGCTAATTCCAGTAAGAGGTCATTTATTACCAGACACGGTACCGGCAGCCAAACCCCTCATTCCCTCAATGGCTTTTTAACTGCCACAGCTAAAGGCCATGTTGCAGACCTGAAAACACTGGACCTCAGCAAAAAAAGAATCAAACAGCCTCAGGTCCAGTAAAGATCCAACAGGACACACAGATAGATTAAAGTCTGACATGGTCTCTGAGTAAATGAGCGCTCACAACAGGGTTATAACCAAATCTGCATGTGCTCTGCAGGTGTAATTTAATATTTAAAATCTATTTTTTTTTATTCTCATACATTCTCATTTGTCTTCTCATACATTGCCAACACATTGTAACGTTTTTGAGGGTTTACAGCTACATCTGATGTGCAGCATTTTAACTTCATAGTTTTTTTTTGCAAACCATGGCTTTTGTTATTTTATACATTTCTATTTTTGACTTTATCTTAAATATGTTTTATGGTTATCTCTTTTCTGTATCTTGCTACTATTTGCTGCTCCAACTGCTCCATCCCCCATAGGGAACATTGAAGCATCAGATACATTTTCAGATTCAGAGATTTGGATTTATGCATGGGTGAGTAGATGGATGCAGCAAAAGAGCAAAGGGTCTGTTTCGATATCTTTAATCTAAATTCAGACTTTTTCTGCCTTTCTGTCTCTCTGTCATTCATTTTCTCTCCTTTTGCTCTCCGTTTGTGTTTGGCCCTCTTTCGCTGCTTCTTTTTTTTCTCCCGCACATCTCATTCGAGAGTGAATGCAGAGCTTCAATATTCATCCGTGTGAGACGGCAACCACCCGCTTCTGCCAGACAACCCAAGCCTCCAGGATGCAGTCACCCCTGGCAACAGCTGAACCTGCCCACAGTGCACTGAGGTGGCCAGTAGAGGGAGCAGCGACTGTGCTGCCAGTTGTGATGGGGATGGAGGAGGAAAGAGGGAAACGGTGCAACAACAACAACGTGAGTGCAAAAGAGGAATGGGTAAGAGTTAAATGGAAGGAGAGGAAGAAAACAACAGAGTAGCAGAGAAAGAAAAAAATGGCAGGCCCAAGAGAAAGAGGCTAAGTAAGGATATGGAATGACCTATTATCATTCTATTTTATAAATTTGATTCAATATTATCATGACCTTTGCTTTATTTCCCAGGTGTTTTTAATCATTAATTAATCAAAGCTACTGCATCTACAAAGAAATTCTTGAAATGCCCAATTTTTGCCACGGTATCAGTAACCTTAAATAAACGGTGTTATGATGAACATGATAAGGTTTTACAGATTGTTTAAAGGGTGTAAAAGGTGACTGGATGTAATATCAACCCACCATTAAAATAAGGGAAAAACAGCTGTCACTCTCATAATGATGGTGTTTGGTGGATGTTGAAGAAAAAAATGTGAAACTTTCAATACTAGAGGGAACAAAAAGATGTAATTTGGCAAATTTTTGGACAAGGGAACGGACAAATATTTGCCCTCGTTATGATTGAATAATAAGCAGAAAGAGACAGAAATGGACAGGCTAACAACTCAGCTAGCTTCATTATTGTTAGCATTCCTCCGTAGGTTACGTTGTTACCTCCAAAATAAGCTTTTTGTTTTAAATTTTCTTTTTCCAATTACTTTTAGTATGTTAATATGCTTTTACTACTTCTTTAGTGAGGGCTGTTTGACATTCAAACTGTTTATTAGCATCGTCGGCTAACGTTAACTGACGTTGTAACTAGCATTAGCAGTTTAACATTGGTCTCCTCATAAGATGAATACTGTCTTTGTGAAGTGTATGTATTATGATAAAAAAATACAGTAGGCTACAAATCGTTATCATGTGAGAAAAAGAAACATACTTCTTTATTGTACTATTTCCCTTCCTTTCCTTGCTACATTTTTTAGTTTAAATGTTAATCCTTGTCTTGAACTGCCGCCCACATTTTCCATCTTTTTTCTCTATTATCTAGCTAACGTTACGCTTCAACATATAACACTGTATGACCAAAACTGACTAAACCATTCCTTAAAATGATTAAATATTCTACTTACATATGGGAGATTTGTATTAACAGTGGGGAGTAATTAATACACTGCCGATTTTGCAGGTTTTCCTACTTACAAAGCATGTAGAGGTCTGTAATTTTTATCATAGCTACTCTTCAACTGTGAGAGACGGAATCTAAAACAAAAATCCAGAAAATCACATTGTATGATTTTTAAATAATTAATTTGCATTTTTTTGCATGACATAAGTATTTGATCACCTACCAACCAGTAAGAATTCCGGCTCTCACAGACCTGTTTGTTTTAGGTGAGGGATCAGCCCAGAACTACATGGCAGGACCTGGTCAATGACCTGAAGAGAGCTGGGACCACAGTCTCAAAGAAAACCATTAGTAAAGCAAGTTCCCCCTGCTCAAGCCAGCGCATGTCCAGGCCCGTCTAAAGTTTGCCAATGACCATCTGGATGATCCAGAGGAGGAATGGAAGAAGGTCATGTGGTCTAATGAGACAAAATTGAGCTTTTTGGGCTAAACTCCACTCGCCGTGTTTGGAGGAAGAAGGATGAGTACAACTCCAACAACACCATCCCAACCGTGAAGCATGGATGTGGAAACATCATTCTTTGGGGATGCTTTTCTGCAAAGGGGACAGGACGACTGCACTGTATTGAGGGGAGGATAGATGGGGCCATGTATCGCGAGATCTTGGCCAACAACCTCCTTCCCTCAGTAAGAGCATTGAAGATGGGTCGTGGCTGGGTCTTCCAGCATGACAACGACCCGAAACACACAGCCAGGGCAACTAAGGAGTGGCTCCGTAAGAAGCATCTCAAGGTCCTGGAGTGGCCTAGCCAGACTCCAGACCTGAACCCAGTAGAAAATCTTTGGAGGGAGCTGAAAGTCCGTATTGCCCAGTGACAGCCCCAAAACCTGAAGGATCTGGAGAAGGTCTGTATGGAGGAGTGGGCCAACATCCCTGCTGCAGTGTGTGCAAACCTGGTCAAGAACTACAGGAAACGTATGATCTCTGTAATTACAAACAAAGGTTTCTGTACCAAATATTAAGTTCTGCTTTTCTGATGCATCAAATACTTATGTCATGCAATAAAATGCAAATTAATTACTTAAAAATCATACAATGTGATTTTCTGGACTTTTGTTTTAGATTCCGTCACTCACAGTTGAAGAGTACCTATGATAAAAATTACAGACCTCTACATGCTTTGTAAGTGGGAAAACCTGCAAAATCGGCAGTGTATCAAATACTTGTTCTTCCCACTGTATAACAGTAGAGATGAGAGTCCCTGATAAGATACAGACTGGGAAGGAACGTCGTGGAACATCCTTCGAGAGACAGAGGCTAAGAGAAAGAGTGAATAGATTGAAAGAGAGTGATAGTCCTGTGTCTCGAAAGTGTGAGATTCAACTGCCGAGCGAGAGAGAGAAACCCTGAAGAGAGAGCAAGACGGAGAGACTCCGTAGAGAAAGAGAGTTTTATCCGTGGAGTGAGAATGTGTTTGGACAGTGATGACAGAGGCTTTCACTCCTGAGAAACACCTTACAATCAACCTGTAAAGCGCGCACATACACAGACACACATACTGTGCTATAATACAGTATGCTAACGGTGTGCTCACATTTCCTGTGTTGCAGGTGAACTCTTCTTTTTTAACTGTATCTTGCTTGTCAATTAAGCGAGGTGTCTTAATAAATTAAAAGTAATGAATGAGGGGGAGATAAAGGATGTCACATGGTGAAGTCAAGGTGTGTTCTCGTCGAGTCCATCATTTTCTATGTCAAGATGCCCCAGTCAGAGTGCATTATCACACTTATCCTTTGACCACCCATTGTTCCATCCACGTACAATGTAGAACTTTCACAGACTGCTCGTACTATAAAAAGCTACATGCATATGAACGAGTGATTTATGAATTTATAGCTTAGAAGCGAAACCGTTATCATGGTCATTTTAAAAACAACACACCCTCTCGTAAAAATAAAATGTGGTGTCTGTTATCATTCAAAGCAGTCTGGCAGTCTAAAAATGTCACAAATCCATGAAAACCTATTTTAAATCCATTTCCACCCATTTTCAAATCTTCCTTTAGTTTGAAAAAATAACTGATAGGTGTTGTAATTTATTGTGCTATAATATCAATGATTAGGCCCTTTTAAGATAACTTTTGATTGCTTGTAAAAGGTACACTAATTGACATTATCTCCCTTAAGCACACAACTTTCCTCTCAGTTTACAGTTGATATTAAAGTGCTCATATTATGCTCATTTTCAGGTTCATAACTGTAGTTACAGCTTATCAGAATAGGTTTATGTGGTTTAATTTTCTAAAAACACCATATTTTTGTTGTACTGCACATTGCTGCAGCTCCTCTTTTCACCCTGTGTGTTGAGCTCTCTGTTTTAGCTACAGAGTGACACATCTCACTTCTGTACAATCTTTGTTGGGAGTCACACATGTGCAGTAGCTAGATAAGCAATGCTAAGCTAGTCAGTTGCACAGTATGAGGGTGTAAAGGCTGGACTACAATAGAGCTGTTTGGAGCAGTTGGTGAACAGGGTTTTCTGTTGGAGATGGTAAGTCCCTTTGGGGTGGACTTTGGGCTTTTTCACTTTGTAAACCTATAACATGCACAAAAAAGATATATAACAATAAAGGAAAGGGAAAAAGCCAAAAAGCATAATATGAGCACTTTAAGTAAATCAACTGTAAACTGTGAGTTCTAAAATATCAACACAGGAAATTTTTGCGAAACAGTCAAAAACTACCAGAAATATCCAGAGACACTGACGTGTGTGATGTCCTGTCGTCTCTGTCTCTACAGAGGGACACCAATGTGATGATGATAATGATTGATGGCCCTGATGAGGAAGATCTTGGGGGTCACTCGCCACCTTCCCTTTGCCTGGTCTCTCCCCGTACATGGCATTGCCATGGCAACCGGCGATTCCTCTCTTCGCCAAGTCTCCACGGTTACCGACCTGCTCTCATTCATAAGCGTTGCCAGGGCAACGCAGCCCTGGCTCATTGATGGAATCTCGGCATTGCCGCAGCAACTGGGATCGGAAGTGGGTCTCCTAACGATTGATTTTCAACCCCTCCAAAGCCCTGCATCTCCCTCCCACCCACACACACACACACACTCACACACACACACACACACACACACACACACACACACACACACACACACACACACACACACACACACACACACACACACACACACACAAACACACACAAACACACACACCCACACTATCCTTAACTACCCCCCTCACACAACAGCAGCTCCTGTGGTGCAAGCATACAGTATGTACACATAAGCGGAACTTCCCTTGCATGCAGACACACACATACACTGACTAAACGAGCGCTACCTTTTACCGCATACAAACACAGATACACTCTCATCAAACACATGTGTACGTGCTCACTCTGCACAGAGAGTGCGATCCGATGACAGTGACGAATGCAGCGCAGCCCAGGTAGTATGGATGACCCAATTTCTCTGCTGCTGCTGGTGTGTTGAACGCTAAAATTGTTATTTTACAACATGTACGAAGACACATAAATCACACATACACACAACACATAAAATCAGATATAAAGGTCTAATTCTATATGTGTAGTCTTTTGGAAAATCCTAAACTAGTAATTTAGGGCTGCTGTTTAACCAGGAACTTAACTTCAATTGATTTTGATTGGTCAAATTAATCAAGCTGAAATGCAGCCATCATTTCCAATTAACTGATATTGAAAAAGCCACCAATGCGTTTATTACATTACATTTAGACTTACCTATCAGAAGACAAGATCACAATATCCCCATTTTAGCACTTTTACACTAGCTACATGTGTGTTTTTTTTATTTTAAGACGTTCTATTCACCTTTAAGGGTTTTATTCCTGAATTGCTAATGCCTTGTTTTGCACACTTAGGCCGTCGGACAGAGCAATCCTGGCAGTTCAGAGGTCCAAACAAGGACTTAAATAATTGAATCTTTGTCATCAGCACTAAGAGACTTTGAAACAACCTGCTTGATGGGCAAAACTACAAAAATATGACTCAATTTGTAATAAAAGTGCAGTGCTACATAACCGAGGTCTCCATTTATGTTTTGACAGCTTACGTAAACTGACACCAATTAACATAGGATGGGTCATTGCCATTATATAGATATTAATGTTAGATGTGTAGTGGCTTATATGAGCTGATATTTACTGATAGTGATACTTCAAATTGAAATGATGGCATAAGCTCAAACGTAACATGCATGTGCCTGAGTGTGTTGTATGCAATGCATGCTATTACAGTGTGGCTTCTTTGGCAGAAATAGTAAAAACACACACTCACAGCATGCAAGAGACTGGGACAAGTTCCAGCCAGAGAGATGTGCATGAGCTGTGTGTGTGTGTGTGTGTGTGTGTGTGTGTGTGTGTGTGTGTGTGTGTGTGTGTGTGTGTGTGTGTATGAGAGTATGTGCCCATGATTTATGTGTGTATTATGTGGAAATAGTGTGGGAGTGCCATGTGTCATCACAGTGTGAACTTGTGTCCCCTTAGTGTCTCCCGCTAAGCCCTCACCCACTCACCTCACACACGCACACACGCACGCATACCAACGTTGGTCCACTGTGACATGGTGCACAGTTAAGGAATTTGAACAATATGTTCCAAAAAAAAATGGCATCATGCATGTCGAAAAAATATAGGGAAGGCTGGTTTCATCATCTCCATTATCAGGATTATTCAGATATGTGTGCAAGAAAAGTGCAATAGAAATACATGTAAAAAATAAATGTCCTAAGCTTATCCACAGACACGTATTGACTTTTGCTCTGGCAGTTAATTATTTGTTTGTGTTCTATAAATGCTACAGTAAAGGTATATCAGGCGGTGCTGGAACCTTTCCCAGCATGCACGGAGCAGAATTTACAAATGCCCTTCAGTTAAACTCTAACGATATCACGAGATCATGCGAGAATCTCTGGATCACACGTCACACGAAAATCCATCTTGTCAGGTTGTCAAGTAATGTGTTTGTGTCCGAACAGCAGCAAACAAAACCAATTAGCAGCCTGTGAGGAGCTTCTGGCAGCTTCAGGCGTGGTTTAGGTGTGTACCGGCCGCGACTGTTGATTCGAAACAACAATGGCGGACGTGATAGACAGATGGTTCATCCAATCACCTGCAAGGTATTTTAAAAAAAAGGTGCCAGCCCTTTCTGTAACAGACTGCCTAGCACGTAAGGTTAGTAAAACAGTCGGCTACGTGCCTTTCTGTCTTTTTGTACCGTACAGTAATAGTTTTCCAAATGTTCAGATGACTCAAATATTCAGATGAAACAGCCATACTTGCACTTCTCAAGCACAATAACTCAGTCATGGCCTATCAGCCCTCCATCTCCCACTTCACTCAGTGGTGCACATTGAACCACCTACTCCTGAATGTCAGATCAACATTGAGAGAGTTAAGATGGTGGAGAGCTTCGAGTACCTTGGAATCACCCTCGACAATAAACTCAGCTTTGATCATCACACTACCGACATCCATAGACGCTGCCAACGGAGCTTCTCCGCCATCCACTCCCAGTCACACCCCACCTTCTGCTCCTCCTGTACAGCCTCCTCTACTGTTCCACATGCTACTTCACCACTGTCACCAACAGGAACAAAAATCATTGGTCTCAATACTCCCAACCTCTCAGACCTCACTGGCACTGCCATCACACGCAGAGCACTCACCATAGCACACGACCCAAGCCAATAATACTTAATGGACTCATGTTCTTTTGAATGTATTGTTTGGCATTGTGTTTTTTTTTGCAATTAAAGGTGGACGGCAGGCAAAAGCTCAACTCCACTGTTTTCTGCAGTCGTGTGGAAAACAGATACTCCTCTCCGTAGCTTCGCAGAAAATTGTCGTTACTTATACAGTATGTACACATTTGAGCACAATGCCTGGTCACATGCATTCATGTGAATGGTCCAGCTTGTGTATATGATAATGCATGCCCCCCCCCCCCGCTGCGTATATTATGGATATACTGGATAAGATGAATGTGCTCAGAAACAGATACAGCAGTGACAGAAGTAATACTAATCTTTTACTTAAAGGGTTTTTTTTTTTCAACCTGGACCCTATTTTCCAATGCATTAACTTTACTTGCTTAGTTTTTCTCAATTCTTGGATGCCTAGAAGCGGAAGCGGGAAGATGCTCTACAACAAAAGTCATCTCTTCTTTCATCTCATCCCTCTCTCTCCCTCTCATTTCACGTGTCTGAAACCCCATTGTCTCTATGGTTAAGGGGACCATAGTCCCGCATTGCCAGACCTTCCTCCACAGCACTGAGGAGGAAGGCCTGGCTTGTCCACACAGCATTCCAGCATGGGAGAAAAATGTGCTCTGGTTTATTGGCATTTCTTGAAACCAGTCACAACCACAGATGTGTTCAGTGTTCATGTTTTTTTTTAAATGAATTTAAGAGAAACTGACAATTTTCACTCACTTTTGTGTCACTATTGTTTTTGCTCTCAAAACCTCTCACACCCCTGCCCTACTCTCCCTCTGTCTCTCTCCTATTGTTACGGGACATTAAGCAGCACTTTAAGGCAGTTATGTCACCACTGTCCCCTATCCTGCGCCACTAAGGTGGTACGCTCCAATCACTTTCTCTTATTGGGAGAGCCCATTTGCTAGGTGCAGAGGGGTGTCAGGAGAGAAATGGATGGTTGGGTTGAAATTGAAGGGGGACGTTGTAATGGCTCCATCAACTCAGGAGTTGGGAATCTTTTTTTCAACAGCTCATGACATCAGACCTCTCCCTCTCATTTCATCAAAGACACAATTTTCGTTTTTTCCTTTCCATCCAAAGATCTCTCTTTATCGCTCATTTCCTTCCTCTTTTTTTTCAGTTCTCTTTTCCGTCCCCTGGTTGCTGGAGCTTTCATTGGCAGAGGCAGGATGCAAGCACTCTCATTCTGACCACATTCTCCATCCTCAATCCCCCCTTCCTCTTCATTTTCTCGCACACACATTATTGCTGATCTCAGCAGAGTGCTAACACTCAGCTGATGGACTCTCTCCCTACCTCCACCCCCAATCACACTCCCTTATTTTCCCTTCATTCCTTTCTTCCTCCACCTTTCCTTCTCTCTCCCTCTCTTAGTGCTGTTCTTTTCAATTGAATTCAATTGTATTGATAGTGTCAAATCAAAACAGGAGTTATCTCAGGACACTTTACAGATAGAATAGGTTTAGACCACACTCTAATTTACAAAGCACCAACAATTCCACCCCCAAGAGCAAGCATTTGGTGTGACGGTGGCGAGGAAAAACTTCCTTTAAACCGGCAGAAACCTCGGACAGACCCTGGCTCTTGGTGGGCGGCCATCTGCCTCTGCCAGTTGGGACACAGAGACACTGATACAGATATACAGATATGGAGAAATATGATTCATAGTAATTATAGCAGTTGGCAAGATGAACAGTAGCAATTATCTTACCAATAAAGATAATACAATTATGACTAGAAATAATAGTAGTAGCAGTGGAGGAAAAAGGAAGGTGGTCTTTCGCCTTTCCTGCTCTCTCATCTACTGTATGTCTTTACTAGGGATGCACCGAATCCAGATTGTTGGGGTTCGGCCAAATACTGAATCCACTGGTTAAGATTCTGCCGAATCCAAAACCGAATACCGAATCCTACTCCCATCCTCAGCCCATTAACACAGTAAACACATTAATGAAGTAAACAACGTCCACAGCAGTGTATTTTTCATTTTATTTTATTTTAACTCTAAAAATCACCTGGTTAACACAAGTTTTTAGCTCTGACTGTCCTTCCTTTGCCATACCTGAAGTTGCTGCATTTTGACTGCTGTCTGTAGATTCCTTTATGCTCCTTCCCTCAACTCGTATTCTTTCAGAGGTTTCATACGCAAATGTTTTAACAGCGGCGATGTTGTTTATTGTTTAGGGTCCTTGCCACCACGAGACAAATCGACATTGCAAACATGTAGCTCGACTTGAATGGCCTTCTTTTGACTGAAAGTACTGCCAAACACTTTTTCTGCTCACGAGTTCCATTTTCACTTTCTTACAGCCTACTGCATTGAACGGTCCATCTACGTAAACACCTTCCCGTAATCAACGGCGACGTCATTACATCGACCAGCGTAGCACGCGTAGTGCAAGCATAGGGTTCGGTTCGGTGGAAAAAATCCCAAGGTTTGGCAGAAACCGAACCCCGTCAAAAAGCCAATATTTGGCTGAATCCGAAGCCAAATCCTGGATTCGGTGCATCCCTAGTCTTTACTCTATCCATCCACCCTTCTGTCTAATAATCACATATGTGTTTATTAACCTTTATTTATCAGGGGAAGGTTTGCTGAGCATTATAAATGAAACTGCCCAATATAACGGTACAGCTGACATGATTAGACGATTAAACACTGACTGATTGACGGATCTGTTTGGATCGTTTCCAGTTTCTAAAATGTGAGGATTTTTCTGCATTGAGTACTATTACTTTTAATACTTTAAGTACATTTCCCTGATGATACTTGCATACTTTTACTTAAGTAACATTTTCAATGCAGGAGGTTTTTTTACAGTGTGGAATTAGTACTTTTCCTTTAAGTAGAGGATCTGAATACGTCTTCCACCACTGGTAACAGAGCAAGGCATGTTCGATCTGCCTTCACTTTGATTTTCCTATCTACTGTATCATTTCAAATGAATAACCTCATTCTCTGGTGTCAGTCCTGCTCCATCAATCCTTGCCCTTTAATTACATCATCATTCATCTTTCTCCTGTTCACCCGCGTCATTCTTTCCTGTGTCTCTAATCTTCCTCCAGTTTTTCCATTCTCCTCTATCTCTGCCGGGCCGGCTGATTGGCCCAACTTGTCCGCCGTGTCCTCCATGTCCATGAGGGCACGACGGGATTTCTGTGTCCTGGTTTGTGTGTCTCTTTCCTCTCAGTGTGCTGGGGGGTGTTTGCGTGCATTTAACATGTCATGTAGTTGCATGTTTGTGTGCACACAAACTTGAACTAAAACAGAAAAAGAACATATGTGTTATTTTCTGTTTTCTGTTTTGATAGAAGCTTTGCAGTTGTTTTAGGCTGCAAATTCCCCAAAATCTGTATTTGTGATGCCCAATGAATCACCCACACCTAACTCCAGCTACTAATCAATACATTAAAATTCCAGCAACCAATATTATTACATGGATCAAATAAGTATGCAATGTAATCTACATCCACGACGTTCCACTTCCGTAATTGGTCTGTTGCTGCCGGAAATTCCGCTGAATGTTCCGTTACCTTCCGCTTTCTTTGTTTTGGAATTTTAAACTCCGGTGGATTTATGAGGACTATCGTGGTTAACTGCTCCTCAGATCTCTGCAGGGTAAATCCAGACAGCTAGCTAGACTATCTGTCCAATCTCAGTTTTCTGTTGCACAACTAAAACAACCTTTGAATGTACACACATTCCGCCAAAATAAGTTCCTTCCCGAGGCTATTTTGCAGCAACACCGGGGCTCCGTGCGTTGCTTAGCGCCGCCCAAGACGATTGTGATTGGTTTAAAGACATGCCAATAAGCCAGAACACGTTTTTTACCCATCCCACAATGCTGTTTGGACTCGCCAGACCATCCTCCACAATGCTTTGGAGGAAGGTCTGGCAATGCGAGACTACAATCAAGTTGAAAGGGGTTGCTAGTAAAACATCCACAGAGAATTATCACCCAACTTTGCAGCCGAGCTTTTTAGCCCCTTTTTTACTTAATGGAATATTTTTGTTTGGTTTCTGTTTGGTTCAGTTTCACTTCTCTAATGGACTTGTTGCCATCTGCAGTGGGCAGCTGTTCCAAACAAAAAAAGGTTTTGATAAACCCAATGCTACTGTTGGAATTCACATGCAGAGGCACCAGCCCAGCAAACAGCTAAAGCCCATCATGAGTTGGTGGAGACCAAAATAGAGTGACAAGTATAACAAATATTGGACTTACTTTCATCATGTGGCCAGATATACAATTCCAATACAGGTTTCTGCGGGTCAACCGCTGTGTAAATTCAACATTAGTGAGGCTTGTTTGACTTGTTATTGTCAATACATTGATTATTGTATCAGTGATGAAATTATCACTTCCCTGACAGTAAACACTGTCTGACTGATTTATGTTGAGACAAATTAATATGTTTACAACACAATTAGTTGTTTAGAGTCAAGTAAAGTGCGGCAGAGCTGGAGCTGATAGAGATTAAGTGCCTTGCTAAAGGACACTCAAGCAGGACAAATACTTGTCAGCACTGTGGGAGTGATGATGAACTGGTCCAATGCCTAACTTTACTGCCCTCACATTGTGTATCTGTAGGTGTGCGTTTGTGTCTGTGACTCTATTTCTGTTCAAAAGGGTGTGTGGGTGTGCACAAAGCATCACACACTGAAGCAGGCTTTTAGCAAAAAAATATTTTGTTTAAAAGGGACATGTCACCTGCTATATTTCCTACATTTTATTTCAAAATGGCTGGATGATCTGCAGTAAAAAACCATAGACAGTATAAAAACTGGACCAACAGATCCCGTTGCTCTGGACGGAGACCAGTGAAGGATATTAGAAGCACTTTTCCGGTGATGGCTGAGCGTTACTGCACAGCCTCCAACTGAGAGATGACGTAAATGTGACGTGAGCAACATGTCTGAAAGTTGTGAGTCTTCTAGCTGTGCCAAGAGAAATCTCTCTCCGCTCTAAATGGAAGGGAGACGTAATTTAATGTCGGCTACTGACGTACAACCGCATCATCAATAGATATATTACATACCTGAGGGCGAATTCGGGGTGGGTTTTGAATGATTTACAATCCTGTAATTGTCTCCATCTGTTAAAAGCCCGACCGAATGTGACTCTGATTTTCCCAGTCGTCTTTCACTTACCCACTATCTCCTGCTACCTTTTACCTGGCTTTTTACTAACACAGGCTTTTGCGGTGTTAAGCCAAAATCTGTGACCCGTCAGAATGTGTTACTCTAGCGAAGTCTACCTGCCGAAAATCATTTTGTTTCTTTGTGCGAAAAACTGGACCCAGGCAGAGGCATTAATAAAAACTATATACACTACCGGTCAAAAGTTTGGGGTCACTTAGAAATTTCCACTCCATTACAGACAGAATACCAGCTGAGATCAGTTGCATTGTTTTTTTTAACCAGGGCAGCAGCTTTCAGATTACATTATGTTCTTACATAATTGCAAAAGGGTTGTCGACTGTTGTAGAAAGAAGTGGCTGATCTTTAATGTAATATCTACATTGCCTATTATCAGCAACCATTCATCCAATGTTACAAAGCCACATTCTGTTTACTAATCTGATATCATTTTAAAAGGCTAACTGAGAAAACATTGGAGAACCCTTTTGCAATTATGTAAGGACATAATGTAATCTGAAAACTGCTGCCCTTGTTAAAAAAAACAATGCAACTGATCTCAGCTGGTATTCTGTCTATAATGGAGTGGAATGGACATTTCTAAGTGACCCCAAACTTTTGACCAGTAGTGTAAAGCTAGCGTTCTTTTCATTGTAAGTCTTGTTTCCTGTTACAGGTCATTTATGATCATCAGATGGAACATTACACAGTTTTAGAAACATTAAAAAGTTACATATAGTCACTTTAAGTTGTAAGATACTTTACCGCTTAAGTCTCACTGAAGAACTTCATGACGAAATATAAAATTTGTCAGTGCCTTTACAAAACATTTGACCAATATGGGATCTGCCCCCACCGTGGTGAGGGGTTGTTCAAGCACCAAAAGTGACTTGATTCATGTTAGAGCAAAGATTGTGATTTGGGTTAAAATAATTACAATGGCCATTACAATGCTGGTGCAAGCACTTAACATCCTTCACATGAGTGGTGCGTTCATATGCAGAAGATAGCCTGCAGGGCACAGAGTTGGAGGGTATAGGAGAACGTATAGGAGAGTGATGAGCCTGTAAATGACTGCAGAGCAATAATGATAATGGAAATGATGGCAAAGGGACAATTTTCAGCCAGGTACTCTCCCTCTTTCTGTGTGACCTCATTTTTCTCTCCCTGCTGGACTTAATTTCCTCGCTAGATGTCCATCCAGTATTTTCTCAGAGGAGGTACTGTAACCCTGTGTGCACCAATTCACAGTGTCAAATTAAATTTTCGTTTGGTGTTGGAGAGTGACCTGAGTCACATGAAAAGGTAGCTGATGTTTCATTCACAGCAGTGGTGGAAGAAGTATTCAGATCATCTACTTAAAAGTACTAATACCACACTGTAAAAATACTCTGTTACAAGTAAAAGTCCTGCATTGAAAATGTTACTAAAAGTATGACAGTTTCATCAGGAAAATGTACTTAAAGCATTAAAAGTAAAAGTTCTCAATGCAGAAAAAATCCTCACATTTTAGAAACTGGAAATGATCCAAACAGATCTGTCAATCAACTCAGTGTTTGATGGTCTAATCATTTCAGCTGGACTTGTAGGCCGTTATGTTGTTGGGTAGTTTATAATAAAACATCGCATTTTTTAAATAATGTAAAATAATAAAAATAATGTTTTTGTGTGCAAAAATCTTAATTTGTAAAGAAACGAGTAACTAAAACTGTCAGATTAATGTAGGGGAGTAAAAAGTAGAATATTGTAGAAAGTAGAAAATGGCATGAAAAGAAAAGACTCAAGTAAAGTACAAGTACCTCAAATTTGTACTTAAGTACAGTACTTGAGTAAATGTACTTAGTTGCATTCCACCACTGATTCACAGTCCGAAGCTTCATCTCGTCCTAAACTGTTTTGGACGGCATGAGTCGATTACAGCTGGATAAATATCTTTATGAAGACCTGTTTCATGTAAACTGTCCTGTTTCTGACGCAAAACTCAGCAGTCAGTCGTCCCTGCAGTGAGTCAGATGCTCCTGTTTCCCCCTAATGTCATTTGGTATCTTTGCCAGATACACTAGTGATACACTAGTGACTCAGTATGCCATCTTTTTTCCCCGAGATGAGACTAGATGTTTTTACAAGCCCCATGAAATTTCTGTGTCTCACCTGCACAGTCTGTTCCATCTCTCCTTTAAGAGACGAAAAAAGAAAAAAAGTCTCAATCTTATGCGTGTGCACAAACTAAACCTAACAAAAAGACTTTTTTTCTGCCCATTTCGGTGCCTTAGGCAAATCCACATCCATTGTTGACACTGCATTTATATAGTTTTATAACCAAATAACTTAATGATGTTTTAGTTGATTTTATCTAAGTCATTATCAACATGCAGACTGTCAATGTTTACATTCACAGGAGTTTTTTCCATCATATTCAGGATATGATGCTTACATTGCAGATGCAAGGTAAACTGCCCATTCCACTACCTGTGTTATGATAATGGCATATTAGCCTAATCATAACATGACTCACAGAAAAGTATTTAATCCAAAGACTCCTCTAATCATCTGAACAAAAACATATTTCAGGTTCCAGTTTCTCAAGTTGCAACCAGGTAGCAGGAAATAACATATGTTTTTCCTCGGACTTTCACCTATTAATGTCCTAACTAGGTTTTACTCCAATCTTCTATTTTTGTTCAATTTTTTCCTACATAATACAGCTGAAAGTGCATGTGGCGCCTACGGTACAGTAGACCTACATGACTGTAACATTAGTCAAGCAGTTTAGGCAACTACAGCCAATGCCTTCCAAGAAAGCACAAATTACAAACTTTTAAACTCTTAAAGCCACCTTTTAAGTCTACACGAGGTGAGTACCGATACTCAGTGGAATCTTCCTTTAAATGTTTGCTGCTGTTTCACCATGTCAAAGCTGTAATCACTTGCAAATTCCTATTAATAATGTCGAAGAGTGAGACAGACTGTGCCACCATTCCTGGAAACTATACATACAAGTATCCAGTATACTGTTTAAAAATATATAGTCACTACAATGAGAGGTCTATTTTTGAACACTGTCTCTGTGAACATCCATTAAAAATGTCGTAGGGACGTCTATGGCGTTCTCTCATTGAATGACTGGCCCAGTGTCTACAGTAAAAGATTAGATTACTGTGTGACGTCACGGCACGGCACTGAAAATCAATGGACGGTCATCCCTGAATACTAAATACACTGGTCACTCTGTGTGTGTGTGTGTGTGTGTGTGTGTGTGTGTGTGTGTGTGTGTGTGTGCGTGTCCTCTTCTCTTTAATTCCCTCTCTCATTAATTCTTCAAGTATCTCCCCCCATGTGTTTGCCAAGAATGAAGTCAGCACACATGCACGCACGCACACACACACACACACACACACACACACACACACACACACACACACACACACACACACACACACACACACACACATCACAACACATTGGCAGAAGCCTTATCAGTCACGACTCGCACAGCATGAGCACAAACTCTCCTAGAATACCATGAGGAGAGAAAAAGCGAGAAAGGGATAGACCGACACTATTAACACGTAGAATAAAACTGAACTAAAAGTCTGAAGGCCTTGTAGCAGTGCCTTGATGCTGCAATGTTTTTTCATACCACATTATGAAAGTGTTGGAACAAACGATGATTTTGGAGCCTTACCAGTTAGCGTGAATGGGCTTCGCAAATTTAATGGGATTACACTTACAGTGACATTGAGTAAAAACATTTTTTTCATTTGTTGTTGTTAAAGGTGAAATTTGGAGCTGTGCTGCACATGGATGCATCATTATATTTGGTTGTGGCTGGGCCTTGCTACAAATTTATCCCGGTGGCCGAATACAATACAGCCAAGAAAAACAAAATGTTCCCCACAGACTGCCATCAAAAAGTAGACATTTTTAAAACTGTTGATGTGTAACCTTGAATGACACAGAAGGTTTTACTGTATTATATTATTGTAATGTATTAGCCTATTTGGATTTTTTTGAACCATGACACATTGACATTTGAAACACCTTTCTCAGAGCCTAAAATATCTTATATATATACAGTATATATAAAATAGTTTTTAAGATATAATTTTAACTTGGGCAGCACAATGTGGAAGCGCACCAGAAAGAGATCAACATCAGTTGTCCACCATTGTGAAAAAGATGCAAACTTAAACCAAGTCTGAAGCCTTCGAAGAAGTTTCCAAAAATGTCTTCCCCTTTCAAGGTCTTAAATTGGTCCTCACACAGATATCGGAACAAACTCTCACACACACACAGACACACAGCGAGGAAACATGGTAAACATATGCTAGCCTCTGACAGTATGTGATACGGAGAAATGTTTAAAATGAATATGCATGAACGCTTGAAATACGACTGTAATTGGCAATGTAGGCCATGCATGGTAATCGTGTGTATATACATTATCTGAATAGAGAAATACAGTATATATGTGTGTGAAGGTAACAGCAGAGTGTGTGTGTTATATAGGCTGTGCTGAGTGATTGATCATAGGGAGCAGGGAAAAGCAGGTTACTGCAGCGCACACGCACACGCACACACACACACACGCACACGCACACACAGACACACACACACACGCTCTCTGAGCCTGCTCCTTTCGGCGTTTGCTCTTTCTCATTCCCCCCCATTTCCATCTCCATCTTTGCCATCCCTCCTCCTCCCATCCTTCCTCCAAACCTCTCACTCTCTCCATACATCACACTTACCTCCCTCGGCCCCCCCACACCCACCCAACCATCACTCTTCCCTCCTTCCTGTGGTCTTCGTCCTCCAGCTTTACCTCCTCTCGGCTCTCCATCCCTCTCACGCCTTCTTTAACAGACAAACCCATCTTGTACCCCCCCCCCTCTCTGTCCTGTTATCCAGAGCCCAGGGGAACGGAGAGTCACGTGTCCTCTTGTTCTTCCACCTCCTCCTCCTTTTCCCTCCCTCTATCTAGCTGCAGTACTACAGCTCTACTCCACTGCTGCTGAGGTTTCATCTCTCATAGGGCTCCATCTGTCTGTATCTATTTATCTGTGTATAAAGCTATCTATCTATCTATCTATCTATCTATCTATCTATCTATCTATCTAT
This sequence comes from Sander vitreus, assembly GCF_031162955.1. Classification (NCBI taxonomy): domain Eukaryota; kingdom Metazoa; phylum Chordata; class Actinopteri; order Perciformes; family Percidae; genus Sander; species Sander vitreus. The sequence continues at coordinate 5,418,462 of NC_135856.1, read as the reverse complement.
CTATCTATCTATCTATTTGCAAATGGGTGAAACATTAAAGGAAGAAAACAACACAGTCCTTAGCATAGATTATACAAGTCTCTGGAACTAATGAGACATTATTTGGTGCTTTTCAGATGGTGGCGGAAAGTGCAGTCAAACACATCCCTCCAAAATCTCCCATAGGCGTTCAATTGGTTTAAAACCTAGTACGATATGTGCACATACACAATATGTACTTTCACACACCATCAATCCTTTTTCCTGGCTGTTATTAGCTAGTGACCATCCTTCATTTGTTCCATTGATGTGGGAAAGTATATACAGCGATCCAAGATGGCGCCCCATTCATTCCTATGAAAGTTTAGCTTTTGCATACGCCGAACAAGGTTCCGACAGTCTTAGGTGTTTTTTAGATTAGACTTTAATTTAAGGTAATCCAGGTAATCTATCTCCACACTACTTTTATATAGTCTCTATTGTACTTGACTGGACATGACATAAAGCTACTTCATCACTCCTTGTAAAAACTAATCTATCAACATATATTTGTGCCTTGTCATTGATTGACTGGCAATTTACAACCAATTTTTAAAGGCCCTGAACACCCACACAGGTGTGTATAGTTAATGTGGCTGATTGGACCTTTTCCAGGACTATGTGGGTATGGTTAGACTGAGTGATTGACATCTTTCTGAGTCCACTGTTAGTGTTGTTGCACATGTTAGGGCGGGACAAGTGACACCTTTGTCATCCTTATTGGTAGAAAGAATTTGTGACCTAATGCTACGACTTCAAGTCACGACTCATGACTTGGTAGCGTTCCAGGCAAAGTCACGACAAACCCTTCTAGCTAGTGTTAGCATTACCTAGCGTTAGCTAGCGGCTACCTAACATTGACGTTAGCTAGCGCTAACTGATACTAGCGATTTCTAGTCGGCGACATATTTTGGGCTTCATTTAATAAACATAACCTGTAGTAGTACACAATCGTATGTGTATTGTTAACGTTGCCTATTTATTTATATTTCTCACCGCTAATCACGCGTCTGTACAGCATCAACAGGGGTCGCCATTGTTATTTATGTGTGTGACGTCAAAAACTGTAACTGGGAGTACAACGATCTGGTACGAGTTCACGTGTAGTAAGTGACGGGTTACGCGTTGCCTGGAACGCAGCATAGTCAGCCAGAATAACTGAAAACACCTGTGTGGGTGTTCAGAGGCTTTAAGTTTGGATGCAGAACTCCCTTCTGAGGAGCGTGAGCCAAAGGGAAGAATGTATTGATCCCAAAGAGTGTTGCATCACTTGCTTTTGTAATCATTTTAAAATAATTTTTTGTATCCCAAGAACTTAAATTAACAATATTTAACAACATTCAGAGAATTCAAGGTCAGTTAACTAGATTGCTTTGGAAGCTTTCAACCACATGTGAAAGCTGAAAGCTCTGGAAGAAATGAAGTAAACAGGCCTACGTACAGTACATTAGTTTAGAGTGTTACTGTGATAAAAGGTTACACTTTTGTGGAGGCAAAATAAGTGACACATTCCTACCCAGGGAACCCCACCCTCTGAGCTTTGTTCTGTTCTGTGATTCTGAGCACAGCGCGCGCATTTCCCATGATAAACTACCACCTTTGTAGAGAAAAAATCGCTATATGTGAACACACCTTTAGCTGGCTACATTTTCTGCCTGCTTATACTACACCATGGTAGCAGTTAACATCTCGTGAAGATGAGTGACACGATGAAGAGACTGACGCCTGACAGCATATTTCCTATGCCAAGAAATTAAAAGTCACAGATTTGAAGCCTATCAGTGTATTTCTTGATCAGTACTGACATTTGGCGTATCGTTTGGGTCACAGCTGCTGTTGTAATCTGATATAAGATAGTTCTTGTTTTAGCTTTGACAGTTAGTGCTTTTGCAATGACCAGAGTAAGTACAAGAGAGAGTGAGAGAGAGAGAGAAGGATGGAGGAAACTCAGCTACCACTCTCTCAGCTATTGCCATAACAACAAACCCACTCCCCCATCTCTTGGAGAAGTGACATTTCACTTTGCCCTGGTTGCTGCTCCCTGCAGTGCTGCTCTGATCCAGCCTCTGTGTGTGTGTGTGTGTGTGTGTGTGTGTGTGTGTGTTTGTGTGTGTGTGTGTCCTCATTAAAGAAGGCCTGCGACTGAGGGGGAGTGGTCCTGATCACACACGCACACCTTGTCAAACCAGACCTCTGCTGCGTCTGTGTGAGTGCCGAGAAGAGAGGATATCATGCTACTATAAGATGCAGACACACACACACAGATTCAGACGAAGGATTAAATGTCAAAATCGCTACGCTACTATCAAAGCTAATGAAATAAATTCACTGAAGTGTGTGTGTGTGTGTGTGTGTGTTTGTTTGTTTGTGTGTGTGTGTGTGTATCTTCTACATGTCTGTCTGTACTTCAGTCTTTCCCCTTGACAAACACTATATCTCCACCCATCCCCCCTTTATCTCTCACGCAGCCATATTTAGATCACACAAACACCACAACCCTTACCACCCGCACACACACACACACACACACACACACACACACACACACACACACACACACACACACACACACACACACACACACAGAGACAGCCTCAAATTAAGTGATGAGTAGGTAACACTCATTATTTTCTGTTTCCTGCTGTCATATGTCTCTGTTCAGCACTGGTTACAGTACACAGAGTTCTCTCATGGTAAGGACAACTCAAATAACGTTTGACAGCAAGAAATGGACACAGCGACACCAAAGACTTTGATGGAGACCAGTGAAGTCACTTTTCCGGTGATGGCTGAGCGTGCTGCGCAGCCTCAAACTGAGCTTGACGACGTAGATGTGACGTGAGCAACCTGTCTGAAAGTTGTGAGTCTTCTGGTAGCTGTGCCAAGAGAAATCTCAATCATTCCCAATCTTGTGGATAAAGTGGATCGTGGATAAATGTTACTTCATATGAATTCACTTGCCACATACCGAAGTATTTCCAATCCATCAAAACGTTGCTGACATATTTTATTCCAATGCTTTCATGGACTCTCTATGGGCTTCTCCCTCATCCCCTCGATTGCCTGCGAGCTTCTCCTGACTATACAGTAATTTATCTACTGTGCGACAGAAAGTCGCGTGGTGATGACACAATCGTTAGCCTATTTTTACAAAAACGCTTACGTTATTTGCTGTCAAAGTGACGCCAAAATGAATGGGAGTCAATAGAACGCTAGGGGAATGTGATGGCTTGTTAGCCTCAGAATCTCCCCATAGGAGGTACGCTTTCCAGATGCTCGCTTACCCCCTTGGTAAAAGCAGACCACTTCCCACTATTTCTTGACAATTAAAAACAGAAAGTAAAAGGCATTCACGAGAGGTGAATGTGAGAATATGAATAAAAACCACAAAGCATATGTAATGTGTTCAAGGTTATAAGAAAGTTAAAATATATCAGTGAGCCAATTTAAACTTGAAAATACACTTACAGAAATGCACACACCACGCAGTATATTAGGTGCAGTGACCAGTAAGCCATTTGTCTTGGAGGTTTGTTGTGGAGCAGAAGTTTCTGCTCACCCATATTAACAGTGATCCTTTAACTCAGTGGGCTGAAAGGGACTTTAATTATCTGATCACAGCCACCTGCTTTTGGCAGAAACGTTTGGATTCAGAAATGTGTTCGAAGTGGAAATCTTCCTCCATCAGATTAAAGGATGAAGAGAAACCCAGTTGATTCAAACCAAAAAGATGCTAGAATGAATAGCTGTGGATGCGGGAAGGGGCCCATAGAAAATGCCTTTCTACAGGGCCCAGAACCGGCACAAATTTAACATGGGTTTGAACCCTAAAAAGGCTCAACCTGATTTCCCCAACTAACCAGCGGTAAAGTAGGACAGATAGCCATGGAAACACATCCTACACATTTCAGTGTCCAGAGGGAGGTACACATTACGCACCGCGTGGACAACAAGTAGAAACATAGAACTAAAAATAACATGTTAAAACTCACATGACTCAATGACAAATACTGTTTTTCCCGCAAAGAAAGTTAAAGACATAAAGAAAAAAGTAAACAAAAAGTAAAGTTACTAAAATGAGGACTCACCCGGTGAGCACGACCACGAAGTCCATGACGTTCCAGCCGTTCCTCAGATAGGAGCCCTTATGTAACGCAAAACCCAGAGCCAGGATCTTTATCCCCGATTCAAAACAGAAGATGGCTATGAAGTAGGGCTCCGTCTCCTCCTGCGGGGGGGGGGGGGAGAGGAGAGACAGAAAACAGGAGAAGGAATGAAAAAAGGAGTAAGGGGTAGATTAGGTGAGGAGAGTAGAAAGAGCAGAGGAATTTCAGAGGAGGGGATGGATAAAAGAAGAAAAGGGTTAGTGACAGGCAGATTGTGGGTGATTTTTTTGTTCACATGGAGTTTGTTTATTGGGAAATGTTTAAATAAAAGGATAGCCACTGACTGTAAGATGGAAATGTCAGTTTTTTTAGGATATGATACAAAATTTGACAGTTTTTGTACTGTAAAATTCCAACCATGTGAGAATCTGTGATTGTGTACTGTGTGTTTATTTGTGCCTGTGTGTGCTCTGTGAATGTTTGCCTTGTGTGTCTCTACTGCAAGTCAAATGTCTCAGTAAGTTTTCATGCCTTTCTACGAGTACACACACTGCCTATGTGTTCATGTTTGTACATGCTGCTTTGTGTGTGTGTGTGTGTGTGTGTGTGTGTGTGTGTGTGTGTGTTTGTGTTACCAGTCGTTCAGACAGAGGCGTCTTGTCTCCATCAGGAAGGTGCTGTTCCAGAGCCAGGACGATGCAGTTTGCAATGATGGTGGTAAGGATCATCCATTCAAACGGAGTGCAGCTGGAGTTAAGGCCAACATCACCAACAAGACACATACACACAAACACACACACACCTCGTATGCATTCACACCCGTAGAGACCAAGCAACTGCTGATCAACTTCTGTTCAAAATGTAGGACGTCCCGATGGACAGGTACCATCAGTCTGTCCAGGGAACCTTTGAGACATTTTTTTTCTCTCTCTCTCTCTCCATATATTTCTTACAATATCTAATGTCAAACTGTCCAATAAAGGTAAAATTGCATTAAAAAATGAATTATTCTTGATCTGCGAGTCATGACATTTTCAAAATTGCATAGAATAGTCTGTCTGGCATTATTTTCTGACCCCAAATGTCTATTTGATTCTCTTAACGTATGTTAAAGTTCAAGTTCACATAAAAGATAGAAAATAGGACCTACTGAGACTATTTGTTGGTCTGATTCAGATTGTTTTATGTGTTTTTGCATCTGTGGTTTTCCTGCAAAGAGCATTGTGAGTCATCTGTTTGTTTTAGGTCTTTGTAAATACACTTAACTCCGCTTGAACTCTACGGTAGCTGACTTTGATTTTACACTGCATCTAAACCCTTGTTGTCCCCATATGCACGACACTGCTCTATGTGCCTATTCATTCACAAAATACTACATGTTTCAGACACAGACACGAGTTTGTTAAATAACAGACAACTTAAAAAAAGCTTGAGGAAAGACTGGTGAGCACATCACATTACGATTCTTTGCTTCTGCACTCCTTCAGCCTGAAAGTCAGACGCACCAGAGGAGCAGCAATGACTGACATTATTCAATTGAAACTGAAAACAGTCAGTATTTCAAAGCGGTACGTGAGAATAAAATTCCTACACACACACACACACACACACACACACAGGCTGACTAACAGAGGTCGCCTGGTGGAGCAGCCAGCTCTTCACAGAGCTCCATCCAGTCAAGTGTGTTTGTATGTGTTGTGGTGTGTGTGTGTGTGTGTGTGTGTGTGTGTGTGTGTGTGTGCATGCGTTATGTGTGTGTCCATGCCTGAGTAATGGCCGCTGGAGGGGCTAAGATGACTGGATACATCCAGACAGATCAAGCCTGGGCCTAATTGGCCAGTCATTATCCTGTTAGCCTGTATGTGTGTGTGTGTGTGTGTGTGTGTGTGTGTGTGTGTGTGTGTGTGTGTGTGTGTGTGTGTTCCTGGTGAGAGTACGTGTCTATTGTCGTGTTTACCAGAAGCAACGTTGACATTGACACTATGGCCGGAGGACGGCCTCTCTGTGTGTGTGTGTGTGTGTGTGTGTGTGTGTGTGTGTGTGTGTGTGTGTGTGTGTGTGTGTGTGTGTATGTGTGTATGAGGGAGAAGAGGCTGCTGGTTGATGTGAAAGGATGAGACAGGTCAGTCTGCGGAGTACACACTAACAAGACAATGTTGAACTACACTGCACATGCTGACTAGAAAACACAACAACACACCCACCTGTGGAAGATGCAGCGCTGGAAACAGGATGGGACCTACCCGAATGTCATTTCTAAGCAAAACTTGAGAGAAAAAAAATAAATTCTGGCTTTGATTTTGAAAGTTTAGGGAATTTTAGTGTGCTTATATTATTGGTAAAATCTGTGTTATGTGGCTGTTTTACACAGTTTGCTTAGTGCCTTCCTGAACTGATCATGTTTTGTGTTAAATGCAACTTAAGTCTTGCCTATTCAGATGATTAAAAGGCCTGGTAATGCAGTCTTCTGCTATTCAGTGGACAAAAGAGCAATCTGTCAGTTTGTTTGTACTGTACAGAGTCATATAGGAGTTCTCAAAAATGTGCAAGTAACTCTTCACAGATGAGGATGATTAGACCTGTAGACATAAGAATCCTCATTCAGACTTCACTTGAATTGAAACTTAAAGGCAAAAAAAAATCAACGCGTATCCATGGCACTGTGTACATTTACATTTTGGGTGTTGTTTCCGTGTTTCCGTCCTAAACTTTGACCCTTTCAAAGTGTGTTTGCGCTTCATGAAAGCTAATTGTAACATTTTGGTCACCTAGAATATCTTGTTGTTAAGGCTCCTCTCTAGCTCCTCACTCTCGTCCAAACATGGTCACACATGGACGTCAAGGTGGCTACGTCCACTTCTTTTATACATACTGTGCTTTAAGCACAATAATCTGTACTTAAACATGTAAATCGTGAAAAAAAAAGAAAAGAATCTGTACTTAAACTGAACTTCTTGGATGGTATTTCCTGTTTCATTGGTACATTAAACAAAATGCCCCCACCAACACAGCACCGTTTTGGTCTAAATCCCTGCTGAAGGACATAAGACTCAACTTCTTGCCCCCATAACATTCCATCACGTGGATGTTATGTCATTTAGCTGATGCTTTTATCCAAAGCGACTTACAATTGATATATACGCACACCTCCGGAGGAACTAGAGGTTAAGTGTCTTGCTGAGAGACACGGTGGTTGATGTATCGCAGTGGGAGTTGAAGCTGAAACTCCCACCCCAAAGGCCTCTGTCATATCCACCGCACCATCGCCACCGCCATCACTACAGCTGTGATTCTAGCAAAGTTGTTAGAATTAGAATCGAATTAGTAACAAAAACAAAACATAAAGTGCAGGGGCTGATCTAAATGTAAACGGACTGTTTTTATATAGTGCTTTTCTAGTCTGAACGCTTTCACTCAGTAAAAGCACTTTTACATAGTAAAGGAACCATTCACACGCTGTGGCCGAGGCTACCATACAAGGTGTCACCTGCTCGTCAGATAAACATTCACACACATTTACACTCCGATGGCGCAGCATTCGGTGTCCTGCCCAAGGACACTTCGACACGGGATCGACCCACCAACCTTCACTATTGGCAGGTGACCACTCTACCACTGAGCCACAGCCACCCCGACTACATAACCAACTGATGTCTCTAATATACTGTGAACTTTAAGAAAAAAAGCCACTTTAGTTACTTTACTTTAATGTTTAAGAGATATTTTTCTTCTTATTTATTGTAATACCTGGCATGCAATGCACAGCCGTTGCCAACATGCTGCCATCCTGTGGAAAGACTCACAGTGAGCAGTTTGTGTTTCTTACTGCAGAATATACAGTATCATACGGAAGAGTGGAAATTATGAATTTATTTTGATTTTATTTAAGTTAATCACATTGCACTCCTGCATATTCTTCTCGTTTATTTCTTCAAAGCACTACAAATAAGCATATTATGAACAACTTGCTGGATTTAGTTTTCAAATTAAAGTAACCATTTACAGCTCACAGATGCTGTGTGTGTGTGTGTGTGTGTGTGTGTGTGTGTGTGTGTGTGTGTGTGTGTGTCTTCAGACATGCTACCCTGCTACACCATCTATTATTCAGCAGACACACACTCTGCTGGCCTAACAACCTGCTGAAAGCAGGAGGTAACACTCCCTCTATCTGTGTGTGTGTGTGTGTGTGTGTGTGTGTGTGTGTGTGTGTGTGTGTGTGTGTGTTTTTCTCTCTATATCTGTTTTGTTTTTCTTTTCTGTTCAGTTTTGTCTTTTCCTACTCCTCCTTATCATTATTGATTTTCCTTTCTCCCTCACACTTTTTACACCCATAAGTTTTCTTTTTCATACTCCTAACACTTTCTCTTACCCCTTGCCTTATCCCTTTCTTCCTGCAGCTGACTGCAAAGTGTAAGTCACCCTTCCTTCTTCCTGCACTCCTTTTCCTCCCCTCATCCCTCACTGGCTTTCTTTTCTCCTCACTTTCTCTTTTTCCATCTCCCACTTCACCCTATTCCTTCTTGTTGAGATAGAAAGAAATTGGAAGCAATTAGAAGGAAAGACTTCTAAAGAGAGAAGAATTTTTTGGCAACAGCATTATTGGTGAGCACTGCAAAAATGTGTGTGTTCCTCTCTCGTTAATTAAAATGGCTTTCTGATGGCCACAAACAAGCCCTGCCAAATACACAGACCTCACACACACACACACACACACACACACACACACACACACACACACACACACAAAAAAAGCATGTATGCAAACAGAATGAACACAGGCATTACGCATACACACACACACACACACACACACACACACACACACACATGTGCAAGCAGACATTATTACACTAACTAATGCATTGGTATGCACAGGTAATGCTTTGGTACACAAATACAAACACACACACACACAGGGAGAAAGGGAATACCCACATCAGCATTATTCTGTTGCTCTATTGCCTATTATTGTGTATACACACACTCACACTTACTATGATTCTGCCAGCAAGTGTATGAACTTATTACAGAGAGAGAGAGAGAGAGAGAGAGAGAGAGAGAGAGAGAGAGAGAGAGAGAGAGAGAGAGAGAGAGAGAGAGATTATTGGTATTTATGCAAATGCTCCATTTTTCAGGCAAGACTGCAAAATGGCTGCATACCAAGCGGTTGAGGGAGAACTGTGCAAGTACGGTAATTTTGTGATTATGGTGAACTGACCCTTCAAGCATTAAGGCTCTGTCCTTGTAAAAATAAAAAACCTCAGTTACACGGAACAATTTGTGTTCTTGGGGATTTGGGATTAGCGAGGTTCGAGTTGAAACGTCTTTGCCTCAGTCCTCTGGAGTCCAGTGTGGTCCCAGGACGGGGGACCTTCTGACATGCCCTGATTGAGTCACAGGGTTGTTTCTGCTCATTTTGCCAGTTTCCTTCATGCCTGAATACTTTATTTGGTGTCCTTGGCACTTTCAAACCAATATATTGCTGTATTACGGATTTTTTTCATATACGCTCCTTCAATAACTATCTAATCTATCCTAATACAACAGACCTAATAGTGACATCCCTAACACACTTTAATGCCTTTACAGCGCACCTTACATGAGCTAAGCACCGCGTCAGCTTGCGTCTGATTGGCTGGTGTGTCTGATCGCCACCCATGGTATTACATCCGATCTCCTGACAGTCATGAACACTTACATAGAAAACTACTGCAGGCAAGTTACAGTTTTTTTGCCTATAAAAAAAATACACAGATATATGGAATATAATTTTAGAGGTACTTTTACCAATTTGGCTGGGATGAAAAAGCTGAATTCACTAGGCTATTTAGCTAGCCTATTGTTTTTTTTAGCTATGAGGGGATGCACATGCAGTGTTCTCAAATAAGCTCAAATTCCGGCCACATTTTAATGTCCACAGACCACTAACCAGTCCAGTACATCAAACATTTGATCATTTTTATTTTGGATGGCTTTACCTTTTCGAGATATGTATTCATTTCCCTCCCACTATTGCAGTTATACTCTAACCCAGTAGGCAAAGAGGGTATATTTGGTGATGGTGAGTGACAGAGAAATTTGCTCCTACACCCGTACAGTGGTGAAGAATGTCCTCCATGAAGACAATAAACTATCTACCTGCTAAAGGTTCCTCTTCCAGCTACCCACTACAAGCCACAACCTCCACAAAACTACCCACACCTTTTTAAATGTGCCTCAGTCTAAGACATCCTGTGAAAAATGTCCTTGTGTACCAGTTTGCTTGTCCGTGTGTGTGTGTGTGTGTGTGTGTGTGTGTGTGTGTGTGTGTGTGTGTGTGTTTTCAGCTGATGAGGCATTTTGGCGTGGCGCTGAGGCTGTGCTTTAGGGGAGCCGAGCCTGATGAGGGGGAGATTTTAAATCACACCAAATGAAGCTTTATCAAATAAATGAAACTGTGTAGCACTCGACTCAGCAAGAGTCAGTTCTTTTATGGTAGTGACGCAAGCACTCGCTCGCTCTATTGCCCTCGCTCTCTCATTTTCCCTCCATCTTTTATTCACAAACATGCAGAGCTGAGAAGGAAGCACGTACATACACGGTTCGATATTCTCCAAATATTAATTCCGATTATAGTTTTAAAGAGTCTAAATGTCACTCACTCGCATTTTCTTTACTTGTGTTGTTAAAGTGTGTTGAAAGTGAATGCAAAGTGAAAACTAGAACACAAATGCATATAAGGTCAATGTGAAAAAAGGTAAACAGAATAACAATTGCAGATTCAGCGCAAGATGAGGCGAAGACGCAGCCGTGTGCGTTCACAAATATCTACACCCAGTCTAATTATTCTGCTCAAGCAGCCATCTACATGTAGCAGGCGCCACATGCTCTTGTGTTTTAGTGCAATGCTACATCACAGCTGGGTGTGGTCACAACACGTCACATTTGACCACGGCCAGCTGTGATTCGGGGTGTGGTAAGAAGTACAACAGACCCAGAGAGATAACCACAGAAATATGCTTGGCCCATACACGATCCAGTGCTGAGATGCTCTCAAAAATTACAGCGAATGTGGTAGTACTGTTCATTAGCGGTTTGTGATCCAGATTTTAAAATGACATGATATGTGTAGTGTGATAGCAATCATAAAAGAGTGACAGGATTCACGTTGAGCTTATTATTACTGTGTGAAACAAGAACATTGCAAATAATTGCGAGTGGCAGACACTGAATGTCAAGACAAAAGCTACTAGAAACAGGTCTTCAAGGGTTCACTCAGTTCCCAGAATCCGAAACCCAAACCGGGTCCAGATAATATTCTATAGGCTAATTACAGTTACAGATTTAAATCCCTTTTGAATCAGGTCTCTTTTTTTGAAAGTTAATTTGTGCGCGTCACATTTGGGTGGGTTTTGGGTCAAATGTATTGAAGTCAGTGGGAAAACATTCAACTTCTTTCTTTGTTAACTCTCTTTTTCTGCAACATGTTACAGCACAATCCCAATAGCCTTTTTCTAATCTTTTTGTTTTCTCATAAACACTAATTTATTTAAAAAAAATCTAAAAACAGTGAACGATTATAGAGTCAGATCTGTTGTTTGAGAGAGCTGTCAAAGAATCTGAGCAGCTGCGTGGATTCTGCTGAGAGACCCAATCCCCCTTAAAGTGCTCATATTATGCTCATTTCCAGGTTCATAATTGCAATTTGAGATTGTGTCAGAATAGGTTTACATGGTTTAATTTTCAAAAAACACCATATTTTTGTTGTACTGCACATTGCTGCAGCTCCTCTTTTCACCCTGTGTTCAGGTCTCTGTTTTAGCTACAGAGTGAGACCTCTCAACTTCTGTAAGATCTTTGTTGTCAATCGCACATGCGCAGTAGCTAGGTAAGGATTACATGAGCTAGCTAGCTGTTTCTCCAACTTCGGCCTGTACAAGGCAGGATTAGCCGGGAGACTTCTTCTAAACGAGGGCGCGCTTCCAACTTTGCGTGACATACCTGCAGAACAGGGACATGTAAGTAGTTCTACAATTTATTTTGTAGATTAGGATGAATTTGTGTGTGTTGTAGCAGTGTTTTGCCATTGAGAACGAGCTAGCATGCTAACGGTTAGCCACCTAGGCCTGTCGTTTCGGCTAGTGACATAGAAAGCCATGCAGATTTTAAACAGCTCACCCGGAGACTGAAGGCAGGACACATTCAGAAACAATATCTCACTCAAAACAGCATGGATGGTTTTTTTTTCAAAGTTTGTATGCGTGTGGAAGCACCAGAGACACAAATTAACACCCCAAATCCCAGAAAAAGTATTTTTTTATAATATAGGCACTTTAATAAACATACAGTACATGAATATAAATCATAGGTAAATCAACAATACAAAATACAACAGAATGAGGTTGGGATGGTGGATGGAGCTGTGGCAGCAAACAGCAGTTGCATGAGCATAATCAGCAGAGTAAACAGTGCTAAGTGTCAGGTTATAATGCCTGTGCTGTACATCTGCATTCATATGATTGTAAGTTACTTGCCCCACATGCTGCGAATGAGCCAATACCAGCTCAACTTCAGTGCTCTGCCTGAATTAACGCAAGAACAGAGCAAAGCTTCATTTATTTTATTTTAGGTATATATTTCCATGCTGTATCCTGCAGCTTTTGCAGCTGTGGCAACAACCTTTTCCCCACATGCTTAAAGTTGTATCTTCTCCTCTCCTACGTCTCCTGTTTATCCCTCCAACTGCCTTCTCCTTTTCTAGGGTCCTCAGAGTGGCTGCAGACAGTCTCAGCTGGTTGAATACTCCTCTATTTTGTTTTCTTTCAAACCCTAAAAAAAACCCTGAAAATCGCTCTACATATGTCCTTCCTTCTCTGTTCTTATTCAGCCATCTTGCCTTCTCTCCCAATCCTCTCCTCCTCTACCTCCACTTCCCCTCCTCTCTCCTATCCTGCTCCACTCTTTTCCTCCATAAACCGCTATATATAGACATGTGAAAGATAAAAGGGTGCGCCTCTCTCTCTCTCTCTCTCTCTCTCTCTCTCCCCTGACCCCAGCTCTTTTTGATTTGTGGAAGTAGCTTGTTTTTTTTGCCGAATAACTGCTGTGCCACTTTGCAGGCTGGTAATGAGAACTGCATAGATTCTCTCTCCCTCCCTCTATTACACACTCACACACACACACACACACACACACACACACACACACACACACACACACACACACGTTCCATCACACTCTCCCTTCTTACTGGGCTGAGCCATTGTAGCCACCATTTTCAAACTTGAACGGAAACCACACACACATGCCTAGTAATACACACATGCATGCATTCTTGGGTACACAAACAAATTATTCACACAGAACACACACACACACACACACACACACACACACACACACACACACACACACTTGCAGCATCTTCCATGATGCAACTCAGGGAAAGAGTCTCATCTGTGTGAAAGCTGTGCACGCATGCATGCACGTGCACGCACGCACACACATACACACACACACACACACACACACACACACACACACACACACACACACACATACACTGGTTATCTCCTCAGTTAGCTAGGAACTAGCTTATTTTAATTTACTGTCAGAAACTGTCAGAATAGACATGAGATTACAGTGCACTAGATTTTAATTATCGCCATGGGAAATGGGGTCATTTGGATAGTGTAACGTATACTGCAAAAAAACATAAGAAAAACAAAAGTATCCGTTAAAACATATGACTAAAATATGAATATACAGAGACAAATAGCCTACATGATAGAAAAATAAGAAAATATGGAACTATAAGAATGCGCAATGTGTAACAAAAGACATGAATACCATGTGTGATGCAAAAAAAGAAAAAGGAGGAGATCAATAAAAAATAGGCAAGATAAACTCCCAGCAGCCACCACTGCTATACAGTATATGCTGGTTTTAACTCTGGCAGGTAAGCAGCTTCTTTTGTAGGTCAACCATCATCTGGAGTCCTGTTCTATTTCAAAAATCTAGTCGTCTTCTGAATTATTAAATGGGGTGGCTGAAATAATTTACCGACCGTAGAGGACATAAAGTTTAGTTTCTTATTTCCACTAAAACTCCTGACGCGGCTTTAACAATCCAACAAAGTGCAATGAAATAGCCAAGAATGACACAAAACTCCCTGGTTACCATCGCAGTGCTGAGGTTTCCATTTCAAATACGAAGAATAAAACCAAAATGAGCTCCTGGAGAGAAACAAAGTGAGGAACAAATTGACTATTGGCTTAAACACTGAAGAGTAAGAAGCCACAAGAAATATCAAATCAACAAACAGTAATGTTTTAAAGGTGGGAAAATCTGATCTCTGGTTGACATAATCATAAACAACCACTAGAAGAAATAGGCTTTATTCCATTTCTCCAAAATATTTTTTTTTAAATCCCCCAAATCCATCCTTCCATCTAATTCTTCATTTAAAAGAAATCTCCAGCAGCAACCCTTTTTCTCTCGTCCAGCCAAGGGCATCACATCTCTCCACCTCCGTTCTTCCCTCCCTTTCTTTCTCATGCTATCCTGAGTTAAGGCCTACTTTCACTTTCCTCTTCATCTGGACCACTCTTGCCAAAAGATACTCTTCTACTGTTCCTTCCCATCCCTACTTCCTTTCTTTATTTCTGCCCCTTGTTCCCTTCCTTCTCTCTCACTCCCTCCATCGTACAATCTTAACTCAGCGAGGCCGACGGCTCCTCACTCGGACGGGAAGAATGAGTGAGTGAAAGACCAATAAAAAAGAAGAAAATGGGTAGAAATGAGAAGAGAGAGGAACCACAATAAAAAGAAAACGGGACGGATGAATAACTAAGAATCGGCTAGAGGAGGAATGGAGGGAGGAAAAGGAAGTGAAAAAAAAATGGTTGGAGAAAAGAAAGCGGAAGGAAACGAGAAGGTAACTAAGAAATGAAGAGGGAGGATAGAGTGAAAATAAAAGGAAGAGAAGAGAAGAAAGCGAGGGACAGTAGGAGGTAAAGGTGAGAAAGTGGGTGAAATAGAGGTTCTGTAGTAATGGAAGGAGGGCAATAAAAGGTGAAGAATGAAGTGAATATGGGACAAAGGAAGAGGAGAAAGCAAGGATGAAGAGATGGAAGGTTACGTTAAGGGAGCAGTAATGGAAGACAAAGTGTTCGATGGGTAGCAGGTGAGAAGGATGGAAAGGTGGAGGGATGCAGGGAGAGACTGAGAAAAAAGGGAGAAAGCTATGTAAAAAGGAAGAGATGGAGGGAGTGATGGGGTAGAGGAGAGGAGGGAAAGGGGAGGATAAGGAGAGGCAGAGACGGGTGGAGGAGGAGATGGAAGTAAAGATAGACAGAGAGAAGGAGGAAGAGGAGGGAGAATTGCAGTATTTTTATCATTCTGAGTGAGTGGGCTCTATAAAAGTAGGTTACTGTCAGCAGACAAGGAGAAGCTCTCGCTCTCACACACACACACACACACACACACACACACACACACACACACGACTACATGTACCATCTCCATTTTAGTTCTGCTGAAGCAGCTGCAGTAGGTGTCTGCATATATGTGTGTGTGTGTGTGTCTGTGTGTGTGTGTGTGTGTGTGTGTATGTGTGAGAAGGCGTGAGAGAGAGAGAGAGAGACAGAGAGAGAGACAGAGAGAGAGCCTCGAGCATGCTCAGTGAGCCACCAGCTAAACTGTTGGTTCCAACATGAAAATACCAAGAGGATTGTCTAAATGGCAGCGGTGGATATTTCATAAGGAAGAACAGCAGAAGTAGAACATGTCTGCTTTCAAAGGGTTCTAATGATGCGTCGATCAAATACACTGGATCAGCACTGATCCTAGGAAACAGCTCAGGTATAGGCCAGACATGACTGCTACATATTGAACACTGACTCCGTCACTGTCTACTTCATGAACCCTCCACAGGTTTACAGTCGACATTAGCCACAAGTCTAAAAAGAATGTTGATGTATCTGAATTAGGGCTGGGCGATATGGATATGGATATTCTTGTCCTAATACCTCAATGTCGATATTGTGGCGATATTGTAGGGTTGACAATTGGTGCTTTAACAAAATATCTTCACAATGACATTTAAGATAAATAATCTTCAGTAATGTAGATATAATGACTAAGTGGGTAGAGGTAAAAATAATAGAAGAGCTAGAACCGTCTGGTAACACAGAAAATGACATCACTTTACTGCAATGCAGCCTTTAAAACCAGGAAAAGACACCACTTAAGCCATTTACGATATTACGATTTCCAAACTCTAAGACGATATCTAGTCTCATATCACGATATCAATATAATATCGATATATTGTCCAGCCCTAATCTGAATGTCTCCATTTATTGTAAAAGGAATACAGAAACTCTATAATTTGAGACATTAACGGCAGCTTGGATTCACAAGAGTTACGGTTGATTTCTGCAAAGACCTTAAGTCACAGAAACAAACGTCCATTTATTCCATAAACACTTTGCAACAAAATCCACTTCTCGGCCATTAGTCCGTATGTTCTCGTCAAAAGCAGTATCAGTAGAGAAAAAATGCAATCAGTGCATCCCATAATCAGTGACAAAGCAATAGTTGTATACGATCAATCTGTCATTTTCTAAGGCATTTGAGGAGTTACTCAGTGATACGTGCTGGTGCATTCCCTTTGACTCAACAATCAGACAATCTTGTACACCGTACCTTTGGTTGAAAACAGGATTCCCATAATGCCATTCAACAAATTTAACATATTCAATCAAATAGCCAATCAATATTCAATCAAATAGCCTGGATGGGAACACAGTATCCCTTCTGTTCAAAGAAGCAAATTTCATCTACTTGAAATAAATCATGCTGGTTTTATTATGAAAATTGAATTCAGTATCACTTTAACGGCACTAGAATTTGTACAGTAATTTTTTTAAACAATACCCAGCCTAAGGTGTAGCTGGTCTTTTTCTGCTGATACTAAGTTAGCAAACATGCAAACGTAGCACGGTGGTACAATATAGCTTTGTTGCTGTAACTGCTGCAAGTGCATTTCAGGCGTTATATGTAATTGATTTCCTGAAGAATTGTTGCTGCTGAGCACAACATCACAGAGACACTACAGTGTTATAAAAGGTGATATGAGACATGATGCTGGCGTAGCGTCTGAGTGTTAATGTATGGCATTTAGCGGTAGGGTCTAAGCATATTCTAGCTTCATTGCATTCTGGTCAGTAGAGGCTACTGCAGGTAGAGAAGTTGCTGTGCCTGGTTTACAACCAATTTCTTCCAAATTATTTGGTGGACTATAGTACTGAAATAAGCCCCTGCTTTTCATTTTTCTAAAAGACTGAAATAATTAGGTTTACCAACGTTGTTTGAACGGTTGAAAACAATCCTCCCTGCTAAAACTTGCTTAATAAGATATCAGAAGACTTGGCCAAATCTACCTGATAACCTCATATACAAAACAAACAGCACGTGAAACAGGCAGAGTCCATGAGATCTGATGGAATGTCAATGAGCTGCAGGCTGCAGGACTCAGCATCCAACACAGTAAAATACACACACACACACCATCACATACAGTGCTCACACACACAGGTCTGATGTGTGAAGAGGTGGGCTAACTAACATCCCGCAGCGTCCTGCTAGCTCAGCAGCCGTAAAACTGTCAAGAGAACTGATGACCGACTATTCCGTCTTCTCTCTCTCACACACATACACGCACACACACACACACACACACACACACACACACACAAACGTTCACCTTAGCCATAAATCTCTAAACATCCCCACCTCCCCTGTCACTTGCTGAACACACGTACACACTCATGTACACATACAAGTATGCACTTACACATGCTCGCACATTCCACGTAAACCCTGCAGAGGATGATACATACTCTGAGGGCAGAAGTGCTTCTGTGCATGTTTACGACAAATATTCAACAGAGTGCATAAAAACCTTAAATCAGAGGGACACACAATCTTTAACAGCAGTCCACAACTTGCGTCCATTGCCAAAATTCTGTGCAAAACGAGGGTGGGCATCTAACACATTTTTCTTTAAGGCCTCAGGTTTGTGTCCTGTTTCACTTCAGCTGTCATGTTCTTCTTTTTCTTTTTTTACCTTGCCAACAATTTTTCCCCAAACAACAGTTTTCCCGGCATAAATGTAACCATACCTTCTTCTTGAATAATTAATGAAGAAGCATTGGCTGCGAAAGTAAAAGAAATGTTGTCACTGATTGTAAACTGGGATTTTGCAGAATTGTCCAACATCAACGTTCTGCTTGGTGAGCTTAACATGTCTCTGGGGAGGGGGAGGGAGGGAGGGGCTGAATGTTCGGATGGTGAATGAATGAACAATACACTGCACAGCAACACGATCCCTTTTTTTTTTACTTTTGAGTCTGACCATCTCAGCGCCACCTTTCCCTTTTCGTTTTTGGCTTTCCATCATTAGACTCACACACTGTCTGTTAACATTACCGATAGACTTCCAAACGTGACGAAGAACAAAAGAGGTGTTCGATGGCTTTACGTCATAGGCCGACCAGTGCTATGCCATTTGGGGAGGGGCCGCTCACTGATCCCCCTATATTTCTGAAAATCCTAGATATGGTTGTGACCGTGTGTGCTTTCTGATTAGCCTGTGTGTAGCCTATGCGCCGACGACATTTACAGTATCATTTTGGGTTAAGGGTCGTCTTCGGACATTCATCAGGCTGTGCTCTGTAGCATAAATGTGGAGAATATAGGTGGAACAGTACAACAAAATGTACTATTTAAGCTTTTTTTTTTAAGAATCAGGTCAATATTTGGATATTTTATTATTTACAGAAGTCCATGTAAACACAGTTAGTAGTG
This sequence comes from Sander vitreus, assembly GCF_031162955.1. Classification (NCBI taxonomy): domain Eukaryota; kingdom Metazoa; phylum Chordata; class Actinopteri; order Perciformes; family Percidae; genus Sander; species Sander vitreus. The sequence continues at coordinate 5,399,488 of NC_135856.1, read as the reverse complement.
GGGATTGGATACTTTTCGCTCTGCAGCTTTGGCTGATACAGTGTATTACAGAACAAACCTTCCTTTAAATGCCTTTACTTGATCCAAATTCAATGTGACTACACATGTAGACTGCATGATCCACTTGTGTCTGATGCTCCTATCAATAAGATCAAGTTACAGTTGCAGACCGAGGTTAAGTGACGTGGAGACACGTTTCTAGTAGTAGTAGTACTACTACTGTCACCAGTTTGATTTCACATCCTCAATCACTTTCATGTATGCTGCTTTGTTGAATCATACATCTATCTCATGATTTCTCCTTCTTCTTTCCCTTGCTTCCTTTGCTCCACACATCTTCCATTCCTTAAATAACAACTTGCCAATAGCTTATATCCTGTATATTGTACTGCCTGCATCTTTGAGCTGAAATATAGATAATGTGTGTGTGTGTGTGTGTGTGTGTGTGTGTGTGTGTGTGTGTGTGTGTGTGTGTGTGTGTGTGTGAGAGTGTACGGTGATTGGCTGATAAATGATGAATGCCCAGGAAATGAGGAGTTCAGCAGTGAGGAGAAGCAAACACATGACATCAGCAGCTTCTACATTAGTCACCAAATCACATCTGCAGAACGGAGCACTATCCCATTATTTAGTACACTCACACGAGCGGGCACACACTCACAAACCCACACACATAACAGCACCTATACACAAGCATACGTACACATGAAAACGCACACGTTACATACATGTACAGTTGGAAACAAACACAGGGAGCCTTAGCTACAGGTTTAAAAATGTGTGTGTGTGTGTGTGTGTGTGTGTGTGTGTGTGTGTGTGTGTGTGTGTATACGTGCGTGCTGGGGGTGTATTGGAAGACAAGGCTGGCTGTGCTCGTGTTGCTGTGGTGACTCATCAACCCAGTGAATCACACAGAGATCTGATTTAGAAACAGATTGCATCTACCTGACTGCTGCTTCCACCGGCACACACACACACACGCGCGCACACACACACACACACACACACACACACACACACACGCACACATTTATGCACACTCACAGACATGTTAAAAATACACCCACATACTCTAATCCATATAAACTGATGAAGACAGACATTTGATGTTTCCTCGACTGAAATTATCAGTGTTCTTCATCTAATATTCATCCAATCTTCACACAAATGAAAAACATTAAAGCTGCATTTCAATCTAACACTTACAGGACACCAAAAACACTATAGTAAAACCAAAGCTAATGATTTCTTACGCTAGTAGCCCTAAAAGATCACCTTAACTATTTAAAGTGTTCGAAATTGCATTCTAACATACTGCATAGTATACTGCGCGTTCTACTGTATTTTTGTATTGTATTTCTATTGGAAACCCATTCTGCAAACAAAATCCCTCTTAGGATTTGACCATGTTAAAACTGAGCTGAATTGTGCCTGCAGATAAAACCTTTAATAAGGAGGCGGCAGCCGGTTATTCTGCCTCCTTGTCCTTTAAAACTAAATCCCTATTACACTGTGGATAAGTCTGTAGCAGCAAAGAAGCCTAACTTTAGCTCGCTCGCTGTCCTCAATGATTTTGACTTCAGCTTCAAGGGATTTGGGAATGAACTGATCTCCACACAAAACCTTTCAGTTACCAGGTGAGCTGAAAGCGAGCAATGCCTGTCTGCCTCTCTGGAAGCGTTTCAGAGAGGGAGACGAGTGCAGGGATGTGTGGTTCAAATAATTAGCCCAATACCACAGTCCCCTGTCGCCAAATAGTTAATTAAAAGCTCGCTCAGTGTGTGTATACGAGTGTGTGTGTGTGTGTGTCCAGAGGATTAAAGACTGTAATTATAATTATGTCCTCTCCTCTCTCTCTTTTTTTCTCAACCTTGTCCTAACACAGACTCTCTTGGTGTTTTTACATGCACACAGATTTCTCTCCACGCACATACACACCCATCTCTGGACCCCCCATGGTCGAAATCAGTGGTGGTTTTGTTCCAATTCTTCATGCCAGATTTTAAATAGTCACATTAACAGAAGGTGAGGTCTCCCTGTCACTGGAATGAGTCAAGTTCTCTGCCTTCAGCTTTTTCTACTCATGTTCAATTATCATAGAAATGACTGAAAAATGGATCATTGGTAGAATAAGAGACAGTTATTGATTTATACACTATAGCATAGTCTATGCTGTGTTTTTTGGGCTCAAATTTAGAGTAGGGAGATTTTTTTATGACATGAAACCAGCTATAATTTAAAGGAGCAGTGCGTAGGATTAAGTGGCATCTAGCGCTGAGGTTGTAGGTCGCGACCACCTAAAGTACTGCCTTCCCTTTCCAAGCGTGTAGTAGAACCTACGGTGGCCTTCAGGCAAAAATTGTCCTCTCTAGAGCCAGTGTTTGGTTTGTCCGTTCTCAGCTGCTGAAAAAACATGGCGGTGCCACATGGCGACCTCCTTGGAAGGCCCGCTCCCTATGTAGATATGAAGGGCTCATTCTAAACTACTGGAACACAATTCTTAGTTTCAGGTGATTATACACATATCCAAACATATCCCATTTCTAATAGATCCCCCTAAATCCTACACACTGCTCCTTTAAGAAAAACTATGTAACCGAGAAAAAACAATTATTTTGCACGTTACATTTTGCAAGTAAACTCTTATTTTGTCTTGTCTTCTGAAGGGGAATTCACAAAGTTATATATTTATCAAGTGAGTATACACTAATGAAAACTGCTCCTTTTAAGATGTAGTTCTTGCATTGCTGCTCAAATGTTGACTTTTTCGCAACAGTGTCAAGGTTTGTAAATGTATTGCAAGGAAAATCTAATATAGCTTCCTATAAGGTACTGTCCAGTAGGTATATTGGAAAAGCTGCCATGGTAACAACGTTTCAGGACAACACAAAGTATTCACACAGTTTTGTTCAACTGAAAATAGACTTGCCCAGACTTCTTCTTGCCCAAATGCCCAGAGCCTCAAAATTATTGATTTAAATCTATTTTATGAGCGTATTCCTCATCTGAGGAAATTTTAAGGGACTTATTTAAGAAAATACATTCTTGAGATGCTGCGTGTTGTAAAGTCTGTATCAAGGTTGAGTGACACTATTTCAGAAATATATTTAATGGTTCTAGCTGAGTGAAATCAACAGTCAAAGGCTTCCCCCCCCAGACATCTTATCAACCTGGGGTTCGATTAACTATCGTTAAAGAGTACTCATACTCATTAGGGGTTGTGCAATTAATGATCTCAATTTCGATTTCGGCTTTTAAAGCTTTAGTGCGTAACTTTTTGATATTAATGAATGTCTGTTACATTCAAGCCGTTGCCAAATTAGTTGCTCCAAAGCTAATTAATCAGTTCAACACAACTCTCTCTGTATTTCTCAGTATGGCTATGTTCAGAAGATTGTGTCGTCTGGCGACTTTCCCGAAAACTGAAACTGGAGTGAAGATAATTCATTATATTTTGCCTTCCAGGCAATTTGTCTTTAATGTAGTTTAGCGCCCCCTGCTGTATAGTGGAGATTTTGCTTCCCTTCCTTTGAAAACCGGAAGTAGGACGTTTTGGTAAGCAGATGGGCTGGCAAAAAGCTAGAAATTTGTGGCAGGAGATGTACTGCTCGTAAGTTGTTGATATGTTTATTTAGCTGTTCCTCTTTGGATATCGACAGGTATTAGAATAACAGAAGATGATGTTTATGTTTTGGAGTTATTTACTGACATTCTGCATATGCATGTCATTTACATTACTTATACATGCTAATTACATGCCATAGCTTCTTTATTAGTTTTTATAAATACATCTAACATGTGTATAGTGGACATTTTGTTAATTGTGTGGTACTTTATTTTTTCAGTTTTACGCTACTACCTGACTCCTGTGTCGGCTTTAATGGAGTTTGGCTGGCTGTCTAGTTGATGTTGCAGCAACTCAACAATTACCGCTTCTGAAGAGTCCATCATGTTTTTTTTAATCCTCCTTGGCTACTAGCAACTGCGTGGAGGGGGGGGTGGCGGTGCACGGTCACGGAAGGCTTGTATCATGTGGATGAGACGACAGTTTTGTTGTCATTACTTAGAATTCCTCATGGGGGAGACAGAAACTACGCACTATAGCTTTAACAATCACAAAAATGATGTAACGACTATTTTGCACATTACATTTGGCAAGTAAACTCTTATTTTATCTTGTGTTCTGAAGGGATATTCAAAAAGTTCACTGGGAAAAGTATTAAGGGGAATTTCACTGTTTAACTGTTTTTTAAGTTCAATAGTTGCAGTAATCGTGTTAAATAATCCTGATTTCAATATTGACCAAAACTAATGATTTCTCCATAATCGCGCAGCCCTAATACCCATGTCCTTGACATTGTCACGATATGATAAAAAATGTGGTGAATCTAAATAACTGCCCTTCTGAGTATTGTTAGGTTATATGGGACATAACACTGGCGTTGGGCTTTTGACAGAAAACAGGCCAACCTGATCTCACAGAAATATGTGAAATGACCACGACCTGATGATCATTGATTATCATTATCAGAGAGCCTCTGTCTTTCTTAAAACAAAATAGGATGACATTTTTTTTTTTTTTTTTAAGGAAAAAAAACATAATGTACAAGTGGGGGTCTGGGGACCCTAGGGGGTTCTCAGAGTCAATGTAGGGGGCTTCAAATTATTGTTAATTTAAGTTTTTTTAAAGATAATTTTTCAGGCATTTATATGACAGAACAGCTGAAGGCATGAAAGGGGAGAACGACACGCAGCAAAGGGCCACGGGTTGGAGTCAAACCCGGGCCCGCTGTGTCGAGGATTAAACCTCTGCACATGGGCAGCTGCTCTACCAACTGAGCTATCTGGGCACCCAATTTTTGAAGTTTTAAAAAAAGTTAAAATGTCTTAACATGGATCTAACACATTATTATCAAATATAAATCCCCACTGATGATAAGATAGGTAAGGTAAGTCACTAAGATAGCCATCCACAGATACAGTTCATTCGAAAGATTTACTAAAGATTCATAAAATGATGCCAACAATTATTAGGCTATTTTAATAGCTTAGTATTCTATGCAAAAAAAATTATGTATAAAGGTTTTCGGCCACCCTACATGTTATTGTAGGCCCAGTTAAATATGCAACTTAATTTTATACAATATTAGTAGTCGGGGGTCCCTGCTCCCTGCTGCTTTGGAGCAGTTTGTGAGTTTTGAGTTTTCTGTTGGAGATGGTAAGTCCCTTTGGGATGGACTTTGGGTTTTTCACTTTGTAAACCTATAACTTGAAGATATATAACACAATAAGGAAAGGGAAAAAGCCAAAAAGCATAATATGAGCACTTTAACACATTGCATGCCAATGTGGTGTTAAGAGGTTGTGGTCATAGTCACATATTCCTGTGAGATCAGGCTGAAAAAGACACAGTGTACAAAAATGTTCCAGAATATAATTTTCTATATTCCTCCTCTTTGTGACTTCTTTTTGTAAAATATGTCCCCAGTCATATCCGTGTACCTCTCTATCAGTCCTCTCTACTGTACCAGCCGGAGCACACAGCAGCTCTGTGATTGGACAAGAACCCTGGGAGACTTAATGACATCGACGTCTTGTCCTCTCTGGTTCAAACAGATGACCTTTGACGCTGAGATCTAAAGGCTGTATTGACGTGGTGACCCGGGCTAAAGTAGCAGGCCTGCTGATAGACTGAGATAGGAGTCCATGTGCGGATACGGCTGAGACAATCCAGTCCTTCAGACTGATGCGGCGGGGTTCAATTAAGTATCACTAACAACATACTCACACATCGTTTCTTTACGTGGAACATAGTGAATGTTTTCCAGCCATCATAGGGTTGAAGAAAGTTGCACCAATGTTTACATGTCATTTAGTTGACACTTTTATCCAAAGCAACTTACAATTGCTATATATCAGAGGTCACATACATCGGGACTCAACTAGGGGTTAAGTGTCTTGCTCAGGGACACGTTGGTTGATGTATCACAGTGGGAATCAAACCCAGATCTCCCACACCAAAGGCATGTGTCATATCCACTGTGCCATCACCACCTGATGGTAGCGAAACTCATGAATTCATGTTTTTTTCCAAACTTGTGAACACTCTTATGCTGCCGGTTGTCTTGCAGACAGTATTTTGTTTGTTGGTAATTTTAGGCATTTTCAGACAAAACACAAGTAGATTAATTCTGTTAAGGTGCTGCAGGTGCATATCCCATTTGACACCTGAAATGCAGTTTTTGACAGACAATTTCAGTTATGGAATTAAAATCAATTTTCAAAAATTAACAAAAAAGGTACTTTCCCCTCTTATCATTCTGTCTGAGGTTGTTTGTATTTAGCGCATGTCATCAGATAATTTCAAGTATTTTTAGATTAGGTGCAGTAAATGCAGTACTTAAAAAAAAAGAAAAATTACCTTTAGATAAGATAAGACAAACAAACAGTATCCGCTGTTTAAAGAATTCAACACAACATAGTGCATTACATACATACATACATACATACATACATTCATACATACATTAAGTACACAGACAGCTGCATCACTCTGCATGGACATGCTCATGTTGCATGCAGAGACTGCCACTAGCCAAGCAAATCTTTAGGTTTATATTCAATATTTCTGAGCAAACTGTGACTGTGATATACCAGGACTTAAACTGCATGCTGTCATTTAAAAATGTACTCTTTAAAATCTGTTTGGTAAGAGTAACTGATTTCAAAAAGTGGTGATCTAACAGAGCAGTGATTCCCAACGAGCGGTACATATACCCCAGGGGGTACATATACCCCAGGGGGTACATCTCCAGTTGCCAGGGGGTACGTGGAAAGATTGTAGAGTTAGCTCAACGTATTTGAAAAAGTATTGATATTGATATATGATTTGATTGAAAGAATGTATCGACATATTAACATTAAGTCAATTGTAACACCTGAATACTACATGTTGCAGATATATTAGGGCGAGTGAAAACTAGTTAGCAAGCAATAATGGTAGAAATAACTAGTTGAAAGTAATCACTAAGCAGTTGGAATGATTAGCTTAAAATAATGGAGAAACGGTTAAAATAGCTAAAAGTTGAAATAGTTAGCTAAAAGTGATGGATAAACATTCAGCTTCACTCAGTGGTGTAGTCTAGTTTTTTGTACTGAGTATACTGAGATTTTTCCCTCCCAGCTTTATAATTGCCCGTCCCAGAGCGACAATCCCGTACGTATTTTATAACGATACCGAGTAGCATCAGCCTCATCTGGCTCAGTTTCTGTAGTTTCTGTAACATTACCGTCTGCTGCAGTGTCGCTCGAAGCAGCAGTAGCTTCAGGGGCAGGCTTACCAAAACACTAAGAGAGTGTAGTTTAACTTCTCTTTCGTATTCTATCTCCTTTGGTGATTCACATTTCATATTTGCGAAGTAGGGCTGGGCAATATATCAATATTATATCAATATCGATATATGAGCCTAGATAACGTCTTAAATTTTGGATATCGTAATATTCTGATATGACACAAGTGTTGTCTTTTCCTGGTTTTAAAGGCTGAGTTACAGTAGAGTGATGTCATTTTCTGAACACACCAGACTGTTCTTACCCTGGAAATCCAGAGTTCTCGTGAGAACACATTTTGAATTTGCTCAGCGAGTCACTCTGGCATTCAGTAATGATGCTCATTAACTATGTTCTAGTAGCCGAGCTGCACCAATCACATTGGTGTATCTGATATAGGTGGATCAGAGGCGAGCTAAACAGATGACGACAGTTTAACCTACAAGTTAGCTCCGCTGGTAGCTAAAGGTATGGGGCTCTGGATACGTCACCCTGTGTATTGTTGTGATTGGTCGTAGTGTTATCCAATTGTGTGCAGTGAGATTTTCAAATGCATGCTTGGTGCCACCCCTCAAGTTGGGCCATTTCCTTTACTCAGTGCCAGACCCTTAATATTTCGGATTTGGGTCTGGATTTCCTAGGCTGACTGTTCTAGCTGTTCTATTATTTGCCTTTACCCACATAGTTATTATATCAACATAACTGATGATTATTTCTCAAAAATCTCATTGTGTGCATATTTTGTGAAAGCAACAATTGTCAACCCTACAATATCGCCAAAATATCGATATCAAGGTATTTGGTCAAAAATATCGGGATATTTGATTTTCTCCATATCGCCCAGCTCTATTGCGAAGAGAATGACTGCCAAGCAGATTTGGATATTGCACTAGTCCATATTGTGATTTTGATAAAATTAATTGTTAGCGATTAATTGTGCAGCCCTAATAGGAACCACTGTAAAAAGACAAAAAGAAGAACTCAGTGTTTCTGTTGTTAAACTGAGATGTGGCTTTGTGCTGTGGCTGAGGAGGGCGAGGTCAGACGGCCATTTGTCTGACCTCTCCTTCCCCTCCCAGACGACTGCAGGTCAGCAGCGCGGGTCAGGCCAGGGAGGAGGAAGTGACAAACAGCTGCTGATGCTGAACACACCTCCTCATCCTCATACTCCCTTCTTCTCTTTCAGGCTCCTTCCCACTACTGACTGGACCGATTGAGACAAATTACAGAACAACCTAGGACAGGGGTGTGAAACATACAGCCCGTGGGCCAGAAAGCGGCCCACCAAAAGGTCCAATCAGGCCCACTGGATGACTTTGCAAAGTGTGAAAATTGCAGAGAAGTAATTAATTCCAATTCTAAATTTACCACTTTAATCTCAGAGAATATCTGAGTTCTTTTTCCGTAAATTTCCGACTTTAATCTTAGAGTTTTTTCTTGGAATATTACCCCTCTCTCCCGGGTCCATAACATACGTTTTTTTCCCTACAATGGCCTTAGAACGCTGTCGTAGCAGAAGCAACTTGCGTTTGCCAATTATCAAGCTGACAATAAACTCTGTGGCAGATACATTTTCTGATCTTTCTGGAGTGGTTAACTGGTGCAATTGAGATCAAATTAGGGTTATGTGGCCCATGAACTAAAATGAGTTTGACACCCCTGATCTAGGACACTCATGTCACACATAAAGACAGCTGTGGATCAATGAACGTACACACTATGGTTGGACGTGAGATCCCAACAGTTTTTGATAATAGTAGCTGCTATTTTAGACTAGTTGTTTTTTTCCCAAAATAATTGTAAAAACAATATCGTGTTCATGATTGGGTAGAAAAGCGTCTGACAGCAGTTACACATCACAGGACACAAAAAAAGAATTCATTTTTTTATGGTTAGCATCTCCTGACGCAAGGGTGACCCACCATTTTAATTCCAGAGAAAGGCCTAATTTGACCATCCATCAATGTCAAATGACATAAAGGAGGTTTATAATACCCTTCACACATTCTCAGAGTCCAAACCGAAGTCTTCAAAGTGCTTGTTTTGTCCAAGATATTCAATTTACAATCATAGAAAATATAGATAAGCAGCAAATCCTCACCTTTTTTTTAAAGATTGAACCACCCTATTTGGCAAAAAATGTCCACTGTCCACTTCCTAGCTTTTTCTGGAGCTTTCAGTTGCATCAGAATCAAATATCATGGATCAGAAAAGACTAGTAAGGACCACCTTTTTTGGGGGGTTGGAAATTGATCAATTGGCAATTATAAACATTGGCTTATTGAATATCTGTTGATTGGCTAAAGCTAATTGTTTCAGCTCTAAAAGGCATATTTGGACGATTGCATGAATAATTAAGGTCCGTGAAGAAATAAAATTCACTTTCAGGGTTTACAGTTGTGGTGCGAGACAAACACCAACACTGCTCGGTATTTAACTAAAAGCCAAAATCAGCCCACCATATTGGCAAACCATTATATTGGTCTAACCCCATCACACACGCCATAAAATTCACCCTGAAAGCCCTCACTACCCTTTACCTAATTAAAGTGTCAAGTCACTTATCCATCCGTCCCCCTCCCTTGCCTCCTCTGTCACAGCACGACTCTCCTCCTCTCAGTTATCCACTCATCCTCCTCAGCATCTTTGCCCTGAGGGGGCCCGTTGATGGACAGCCGTGCTGAACCCAGGGCCCACCCTCTTAGAGTGACAGGACCAATCCCCAAACTTGGCCAAGTGACACACTAATGTGGCAGACTGGTTGTCAGGCTGGTTGGCAGGCTGCTGATGCTGCAGTGTCCCAGTCCGCTTGACTGGGCTCTCAGCTGGCACTCGGGCATCGACCAAATGAGCACAAAATTAAAAAAAAATCTCGCATGTTCTCATGATGAAAAGTTAATGAGAAGAAGGGCTTTTTTCAGTTGCACTACTTGTGAAGTAAAACATCAGGAATGTGTGTACGACATAAAACTGCAAGGAGATTATATTTAAACCCTAACTGCTTATTGCTTATTTGCAAGATCTCACAAAGTTATAGATATTTGCATGGTGGACCACCTTTGGCTCAGGGATCAGTTGATGTGATTTTGCTGATGATCTCAGTGTGAGATTCCTATCACCAACAAGGTATTTTTTGTTGTTTTTTTAATAACCATGATTGTCAAACTCCATTCATGTCGTGATCCAAGACATTGTCATAAACATTACTTCCAGTTCTAACATATCCTAAATGCACAATGTTCAATACTTTTTACCTTTACTTTACCTTTCCAGTTACATTTTTCTTGGCTTAGTTTGTGGATATAGGGAAACAATATTTTGGGGAAGGTTAAATCTAATTTCTTTGGTTAGGTCTTTGGTGTAGAGACGTTCATCCTCCACTGAATGTCTTCTAGTTATCAACGAGACTCGTCCTTCAGCTACAAGACCATGGTTCAATCACATCTGATCGGAGAGCATCCACTCGACCAACTGTAAGTGCCCTTGAGCAAGACGCATTGAATCCCTGCCAGCTGTTCAATAACCAACCTTTGACCTGTGAAGCACTAAAACCAGTGTATCATAGCCTGGACTCTTCAGTTCATCAATTCAATTCCATCAGTCCTGTCATTGCAGAATTTTTCTCTACCCGCTGATAACAAACTGGAGATAACTAAAGAGGACTTACAAAATATACCAGTAGGTGAAGTGTATTCACACGCTTCAGACAGATAGGTAGATAGGTGGTTAACTTTAGGTAAGGGGCACAAAATCACACTGCTATTCCACTACTTAGCCACAGCAAGGAATGTTGGGTAATGGAAAGACTAGCCTATAGCAGCTGAGGACTCTACTGCAAAACAAAACCAAGCTTCAAATTAGCTTTTGAAATACACTCGCTGGCCAAGCTCTCACACACACAAACAGGAATGCATACATTACACAAAAACACCCACCCACCCATCCACACACACACACACACACACACACACACACACAAATGCTAAGAACACACAAGCGCAGCAATCACACGTACACACACACTTGCCCACACAAACTGAAGTGTAGACACACACACACACACACACACACACACACACTCAGATGCCTGCACTTGGCCCTGATTCTGGGGAGTGCGCCCTGGGCTGCAGGGGGGAGGAAACCAGCTCAGATCAAACACATACTGAGCCTGTCACTACTCCTTCATTCCTCTCTCTTTCTCTTTTTCCCCCCTTCCATTCGCCCTTCCCTGCATGTCCCTGTCTTTCTCTCTGCATATCTCTTTTCCTGCCTCTCTCTCTCTATCCTCCGATCAGCTCTCCACACTGCAGTCGACAGAAGCCAGAGTAAAATGGAGAGGTGGGCGGGGAGGGGGGAGTGAGGAGAGGAAAAACAGAAGAGAGCTGAGAGGGGTGTAAGACGAGGAAGGGAGGGAGGCAGGCAGGCAGGGAGGGAGGGAGGAGCTGGTTAGGAGAAGAAGAGATAAAGCAAGACGAAGCTGAGGAGCTGAGAGCATCGATAGTCCTCGTTTTTTTTGTGTAATATTCTCGTGCTTTACGTCTTCTCCTCCTGTCCTTACACAACCCTACACACCCCTCACATCCCAAACACACACCACTCCTCTCCTTGTCTATCTGAAACCTTAAATAATGTTCTATTGCGGCTCAATTACAATAATTACGATCATTAAGGTGATCATTTCACGACAGCACCATTCATTACTTTGGTAAAATAACTATTAGAAGCAGACAGGCGGGGATGGAGGGGAGGATGGGCCTCGATTTCCTCCCTGCACCAGAAATTCATCACCATCCGCACTTGCTTACATCCTGTCAGCATATAAGGTTGCTGGTTCAAATCATTCACTGTCGGGGTTAAAAATGTTTCTGCAGTTCGAAGACAAAATTTGCACAGACTCTAGTTACTAGGGCTGCAACTAACGACTTAGTCATTATCGAGTCGCCATTTAGTTTCTCTATCCTTCGATTTATCGATTGGTGTGGAAAATGTCAGAAAATAGTGAAAAATGCACATAATGATTTACTAAAGCTCACCTTTTTAGCCAACGGACACACATTTGATTCATTCAATAAATTATTATTTTTTGTCTTAAATCCACCAGCCATTTTCATATTGTACCAACATTTGCAGCATCCTGAGCCTTTTTGGTAAGGTTAGCAAAACTCAGTCCAGAGTAGTTTTAATTCTCCCCGAAAAAAGTTTTATTTTTATTTTTAAAGAACGACACTAACAAAAAAAAAAACGTTCACTGACTTTATCGCAATTATTTACAAAAGCTCCCACAAAATCAGGCATTTTGGTCCGCAACAATCTAAAAAAAAAGGCTGCGAAATCCTGGAGGGACTGATTGACTGAACAGTCAGCAGTAGTCAGACTCCTTCTGCCTTGGCTTCTATAAAAAGACAATCATTCTTCACTTGTTGGGAAAACAAAGGTCGTTTAACATATTTCAACATCCAATACTGTTCCTTTCCTGGTGAGAACAGTCTCTAATACGTAGAGACAACATGAATTCATTTTACGCCTTTGGTATTAATTAAAGAAAACGCTCAAAATTGTTTTTATATGACTTCATTAAAATGAGCTGTAACCTGGCAACAGGTTCTCACTCCCATCTCGTAAAATAAGGACGCTTGGTCAGGTGCCTTTTGTCGTTGTTATTGACGCTAAAAGTCTCCTTTAGCGTTTTAACTAAACGCGCTTGGTCGGGACTATTGGCGTCCCTTTTGACGCAGTTATGTTAAGGAAAAGGTCGTGGGGGGGCTTACGGTTCCGTGACACGCGGGAAGAATGGGACGGTTAAAGAAGAAAGCGACTTTGGGTCTCCAGCGTCTCCTGGGTAAAAGTCCTGTGTTTGACCCATCCACCACCCCAACCAACCCCCCTATGTGGAATTTCGGCCTTACGTAGTACTCGCTAAACCCCGTGTAGCTGCTGCTCTCTCCCGCTACGTTCTACAACCTTTTTCGTCGCTTCAGACGCTGACAGCCACTGTCCAAACGTCCGTATTTTACAAGTTCAGAGTGAGAATGGGCTGAACCTGGCTACAGAGAGAGAAAGAAAGGGGAGCACTTCATAAATGTAAAATAACCACTTGAATTAACAATAATAGACTGTTGAACATCCATTATCTTTGGCTGAACTGTGGAGGGCTTCAAAATGAAGGGGTGTTCTCTACAGCTGTGTGTCCAGTATGACCGATTGTAATCTACGTGTAGGTACTAACTACATGATTAAAACGTACCAACTGTATGTAGAACATGGACAGTGTAGACTTCTAAAATTACAAACTATTCTCATGAATTATATGGTCTTTTTTAAATCTCTCCCCAAATAAACCATTTTGAGAATCAATCCCAGTTTTGCAACAAACAAAAAAAAGTCTCCAATCATCTTCTCCCCTTCAAGCTTCACACCCTTGTCTTAATACTGCACTGTTTTGGTGTCAAACTACATCCTGTGGGTACTGTATTATCTCCCCCTGACCCTTTTCTGCGATTTTTGCTCGTCATGTACCTTTCACTTAATTTAATAACACTCTTCTTTCTATCTTCCTCGTCTCTCTCCATCGGACATCCAGGATATTAATAAAATTAAGTTTGGCCATCTGGATGCTTTTGCATGTTCCATGGTTCACCAAGGTGCTTATGAGCAAGACAGGACAAAGTGGTGGTTTGCCAAAGCCAATAGCTGACCATTATTTCTAACTGACTAACACAGATTTGAGTGCAAGTATGAAATGAATAACGCATTATGACTAGAAGATGACTAAGACATCTTTTGGACACCTGAGATGCAGACAAGTGAGCAGGAGATGAGACGGTCTGCAAAAATAGAAACCCACCCACACACAGAGACAATGCCTACTAATAACATCTGATGTGCGTGTTCAGACATTGTGCAGGTGCACCGAAGAAATGCTGAATCCTAACATTCAGAAAACGGCAAACGCACAAACTGAGAATAACCCCCGTGTTAGAGATGGGCGAGTCCAAAATGAGAAGACACACCAGCTGGTTTATCTTGTCTGGGAAGAAACCATCCAGGTTGGTAAAACGGGGGTGTTGGTTTAGAGAGGCTCGGCCTCCCGTATGTGTGTTAAACCCCTCCCAGTTGGTATTTAGATATCAGTACTGCCTCAAAGGTTGGTTTTCTTTCTTCTGTGTCTTTTTATGTGTGTATGTGTGTGCATGTGAAAAAACGTAAATGTGCTTGTGGCTGAATGAATACAGTATGCATGTTTGTGTGTGTGTGTGTGTGTGTGTGTGTGTGTGTGTGTGTGTGTGTGTGTTTGTTTATGGACACCTGAAAGCCTGTGTGTGTGTGCATGACTGACTGTGTGTATGGGGTGTGCGTATGTATGTATGTGTGTGTGCATCAATCTGTCCCATTCTCCCTATTCTCCCTCCCTCTCCATCAATAGAATAAAAAAAGAAAACGCCACCACTGTGCTTTTCAGCAAAAGCATCTCAGCAACACACACACACACACACACACACACACACACACACACACACACACACACACACACACACACAGGTTGGCTAAAGGACAATCAATAATTCACATAGTGCAGATTGAATGTAGATCAGTGACTCAACATGGGGGGAAAACACTATAGCTCTCCACCTCTGTTGCTCTCTACTTCTCTTTTCTCCACATTTCTGTCTCTTTCTATCTTTCTCCAGCTCCGTCTTTCTCTCCTCACTGCTCTCTATCTTGCTCTGCTTTTCCTCACCTCGTTTTTACTTTCTTTTCCAACCTCTGTCTTTTTCAACCTCTTTTATTATATCCTTATCCAATTTTCTATGTCCTTTTTCTTCACTCATTTCTTTCTACACCTCAGTATCTTTTTCTTCCTCACCCTGCCTGTACTCCTGTATCCCTTCTCATTTCTTGGCTGGGTTCTGGTCACCAGCTCTGTTTTTCCAGGTTGATAAAATCTTCATGGCTAACAGATCTCTTTTATCGCTCCTTAATCTTTTCTGTTATGTCAACCATCGTTTTCACCACCTAAAATGACAGACTTTGCCAGGGGCAAAGTAGATCAGCTGTGGTTAAACATTCATTCTTTAAGTAACTTAACTAAAAGGCCAAAAATGAAAAGTGCCTGTTGTCTGGTTGTCTTCATTTCTTGTTTGTTAGAGAAAGAAACATCACTACGATCTACAATTACGAGTAAATTGTGAGTTTTTGCAGTTTGGCAAGCAACAACAGAGTGGTGAGTATTCTCTGGTGAAACAATCGCACAATTTCACGTAACGTTGATCTTGTTTAGATCAACGTTACTGGGATTGTCAATGGATCAAACTGATCAATGTTTGACCAGTCGATTGATCCGTGCAGTGTGTTTTGGCCGTCTTTCTCATCATTTTCTTATTTTTTTTCTTTGATGTTTCTCTTTTCTTTTGAACTCATTTTCACTCTCTTTCTCCATCCCTTTTCTCCCTGTTTCCTGTGTCTCTTGTTCTCTTCCTGTCGCCATCTTACTCTCTCATTTTCTCTTTCAATCTGTTGTAGCCTCCTTGTTCCCTGTCTAGTTGGTTCTGTATCTTTCTTTACACCTCTACACTTCATCTTCCTACATCCCTTCTTTTTTTCCACCTTCTGTAGTCCCCTGCCTTTATCTTTACCTTTTTTTTCACCACATCTCTCCACCTCTCTCTCTCTCTCTCTCTCTATCTCTCTCTCTCTCTTTTCATCTGAGCCTCACTCTTCATTTTAGCTTCTCTCCTTCTCAAAGAAAACACATATCTTGTGGATTTACATCCGAAAGCTAAGCTTTGTTGGAGGTTGTTTTTCTGTTAAATCCTCCAGTGATTTTCCCTGTCCTGACCTCTTCACACACACACACACACACACACACACACACACACACACACACACACACACACACACACACCCACACACACACACGCACACACACACACACACACACACACACACACACACACACACACACACTTGCATATAATATGCAATACAGATCACACACCACACAGAGCGGTGGCAGCCCACACACAGAGTTGAGGAGAGGACAGCAGGGGCATCACATTTCACCACAGTGAGATCCAGACAAACACACACACACTTTCACACTGAGGGAATTGACTGTGAAGATCACGTATCTGGAGTAGACTTCTGTCAAAACAACCATTACTATGGTGCTTGTCTGTCTGTCAGCATGTTGTATACAAGAGGGAGAACACTATATATCTGCCTACCCATGTATGGATGTAGGAGTATACTTGTATATATTCAAAGAACAGGCCTATATGTGTACACTTTATGTATGTATAGTATGTATGTACTTTATGTATGCATCTGTCTATCTATATACTAGAGGTTAAACAAATTAATAGTTTATTATTATTATTATTTCTCAGGTCTTGGCTATTAAGTCCCATGTCAAGCCGAAGTCCTAACACGTTTGCTTCAAACCCTGAACAAGTTATTTTGTGCCGCCTTACTAAACTAATTTAGTAAGGCGGCACAAAATAATGCATGTATTCATTTCAAATAAACCTCAGAACATTTAAAAGCATACTGATCAGGTCTGCCCTGGTGAGTAGCTCCTGTGACTTGGAGAAACCTGATTGACTTGAATGTTTTAACGTTTAAATGTCATAATCTGAGATAATCATCTGCACTGTCAAACAAAGCTTCCCCTCCTGCTTGGGCAATAAGGTCGACTGCTGTCCGTTTGATTCAAAGTGTATCTGCCGTCAGGAAAGTGAAGAGGTGATATCAAGTAAGGCAGAGCGGTATGGAGAAAATAAAATATCATATTTAGACCGACAATACTGTAGGGTTGACTATTGGTGCTTTCACAAAATATTTAGACAATGAGATTTTAGATAAAAAATCATCAGTAATGTGGATATAATGACTATATGGTATATATATATATATATATATATATATATATATATATATATATATATGTTGATTACTAACGGGAACGCTGGCGAGATTGATGCTTGTGAGATTGACGCAGTCTGGCTTGTTTATTTTCAGTAATTTTGCTTTTTCTCACAAATACATCGACCATTTTTTATTTGATTTTCATACTCAGTTCATTAGCAAAGTTCAATAGTTATATATATCTACGCATTTTATCATCTCTCTGCCATATTTTGTTTTATAGGGGGTTGGAGTCTGACATGATGCCTGATGATAGGAGGATGCAAGTTAAGTTTACGGCAGTAGCCTAAGCACACAGCCCACTAGGACTACTATAGGCTACCCACAACAGCTTCATGCATAGGCAACATCTGCTGGAGTAAGGATGAGGAAATACTTAATAAGTGAACGTTACCGGCTATGGGAGAACTTCTCCGATGCCCAACGTATGTCCACAGACGATCTCGTCGCAAAAAAAACTACATGACTCGCGAGGACGGCAAAATATTCCCCTGTCTCTGGACTGTTGATCGAGTTGACCATACTGTGCTTGCCGTGGACTGGACTTTCTGTGGCAGCGGAGGGATGATTTCTTCCACCTGAAACCAAGCAGTCCCTGATTTGTTTACATCTGTAAACCCCACTCATCCAGGAGGGAAGGTGGTCTTGCACTGCTCTATCATGACAACTGGAAGTTTTACACCCCTGCCCACTCACTGAGATCCTCCTCAACATGCCTACTGCATGTCCCTAGTGTGAACCTCAGCACCTTTATGAGATGACTATCATTTTAATGTCCTTTTTTGTTTGTGAAGTGACCTTGGGTGTCATGAAAGGCGCTTTAAATAAAATGTATTATTATTATTATTATTAGCAGTAGTAGTAGTAGTATTATTAGGTGGGTAAATGCAAATAAGACAAGTGCTAGAACTGTCTGGTAAGTTCAGAAAATGGCATCACTTTACTGTAATGCAGCCTTTGAAACCAGGAAAAGACAACACTTATGTCATATTAAGATATATATCCAAAACTCTAAGACCATATCTTGGATATAATATCGATATATTGCCCTATTCCAAGTCAAAAGGATAAAGTCAAAGTTAAGTTACCAGTCACTGAAATTAAAGTTAAAGTTGAGTTGGAAGTCTTTTTTGATTTTGTCTAAAGTCATTAAAAATTAATGACTTGAGTCCACATCTCTGCTATATGGTGTGTGTGTGTGTGTGTGTGTGTGTGTTTGTGTGTGTGTGTGTGTGTGTGTGTGTGTGTGTGTGTGTGTGTGTGTGTGTGTGTGTGTGTGTGTGTGTGTGTGTGTGCATACTGCAAAAGATACACTACATCAAGACAAAAGTTCTAAAGGACGTTTCATTATATACATTTACTAATTTTGATTCTGTGTTTCTTTTGTATTTCAGTTATTACTGTACTCCAATTATGTAATATCATGGCATCAGGAATATCAACCATGCATGATATATGTGGTGTGGGATATTATTGTGTCACCAGATTGTATTAAAATGTTAAATGAGACAGAGAGAGAGAGAGAGAGAGAGAGAGAGAGAGAGAGAGAGAGAGAGAGAGAGAGAGATATTGCACACTGGAGCGTGAACGTCCCAAATGGTGCTTTTCCTGCCAACCACTGGGCTGCACTGACTGTGTGTGTGTGTGTGTGTGTGTGTGTGTGTGTGTGTGTGTGTGTGTGTGTGTGTGTGTGTGTGTTGGGATGCAGTCGAGCCCCCTAAGGTAAGTGATCCTGCTGAACAGGTGTTACAGTATCACCTGCCCACACACACACACACACACACACACACACACACACACACACACACAGCTATCAGAGTCTCTGTCAGCCGTGACTGAGCTGAACAGATCTGCTTGCTCCATGCCAGACGGATGAAGCCAAGCCACCAGCTGATCCGTCACGAGTGTTTGTGTGTGTCCATGCATCATTTATATGTTTTTTTTATGCATGCATTAGTGTTGAATCAAATGATTTCAACAGCCACATACATGTTTTAATGACTACCAGTCTATCTCTATGTATCTGCAACTAGCATGTAAAGTGCATTTACATGCAGGTTACAGTTACACAGTTACAGGTTGCTAAGACAAGGTGACATTCTTCCTCCTGACTGTCCCAGAGGGGGTGGGGGTCTGTCTTTAATCTCTTCTCACTCTCTCTCTGCCACATGTCGACCTCTCTCCAATTGTCTTTCCCTCACATGATACCAGGCAGCGTGGCCAGAACCCAGCCGGGAAAATGTGAAACTCACACAGACAGCGAACGCCCAGGACAGATGGTCAGAGAGAGAGAGAGAGAGAGAGAGAGAGAGAGAGAGAGAGAGAGAGAGGAGGCATACAATATATACTGACACTTTGTTTCATCCTATGCTGCTTTGTTGAAATAAAAAGATATTTTCTTGAGTCAATGAAGCTGATTTGAAGTATACTAAAGTAAAAGGAGATGAAAAAAGAAAACGGCATATTGGATTAATTGGAACTAAGCAGAGAGAGAGAGCAAGAGAATGAATGTGTGTGCATGAGCAGTGATTTACACACAGTTATGACACCGATTTCTTCCTTTAATGTGTCACCTTTCTGTATTTTGGACATAGCATTTTTTTCATTTTGTACACAACTCTATGATAAACAACATATATAGGCCACCATAGCATTTAAATTGAATTAAATTGCGAGTGACAGAAGAGTAAAGACAAAACGGGGAAAAAAAGAGAGATGGAGATGGAGAGAGAAAGAGAGAGAGAGAGATAAGATGGAGGACAGAACATTTAAAACAGAGTTGCAGGGGAAGAAGTGCAGTGGAGAGGAGGACATGAAAGGAGTGCAGAGAGAGTGAGCGAGGGAATGGGGAAGTGCAGGCGGAGGAAGGGAGGGAAGGGAGGTATAATGAAGTCCACTGGGTCTCTGGTGAAAGAAGCCACAGCGCCTGCCAGCCAACACAGCCTGACTCGGTACAGATGGCAGCATGCTAGGATATGCTCGGTTCACTTTTAAAGCAGAAAGAGAATGTTGTTTAAATTCTGTTTTGTGCTGATGTTTTAGAGGCTGCGCCCATATATTCCAAATGTTTTGACAGAATACTTAACCCTCCTGTTGTCCTCGGGTGAAATTTGACCCATTTTCAAAAAGTTTCTATATCAGAAATTTTGGGTTTTCTTTCAAAGAAATTGTCCAAAAAAATAACGTGGATGGTTCACTACAACACTCTTCACAAGTAAAATAAATAATCAGTTCACTACTTTCATTGAATTTGGGTGTTTTAGTAAATGTTATAGCATTTGGAGAAAAAACAATTGATAAAAAGTCATTTACAAATGTCAAAAAAGTGACAAAAAAGTCAGAAAAAAAGTGACACAAATGTTAAAAAGGGGGGGGGGGGGGGGTGCTTTAAAAATTTGGGGAAAAAAACACAAAAAGGCTCAGAAAAAGTGACAAAAACATCGGGGAGAGTCACGAAAGTGTTGAAAAAGATGACCAAAACGTTGACAAAGGTTTTTCATTTAAAATTTGGACTCAGAAAAACAGACAGTCGCAGGTCGACGGGAAGACAACTCGAGGGTTAAATGAGTTTACTACTTGTTTTGTTTGACCAGGTGAAGATAGTGCCATTTCAGGTTTAGGTGGCATCAAATAGTCTCAGTCATCTGAAAGGCATCTGTAATGCAGTCAGCAGTAATTGTTAATACTAGAGAAAACTCCAAACCGCAACGATTTACAGGTGCATGGAAATAAATGCTACATAATATCTAATATCCAGCGGCTGCTTATGCTTTCCTAACATTTCCATTGATATTCACATTGGCAAATATATCTTTTTAAGAATTGCAATGCTACTCTGATCACGTTTTTCTCATCACCATAATGAGGAAGCTTTCATACTGGACTTATTTGTATTTGTGTTAATGCCAACGCAAAATACTCATGCTTAAAGGTGCTGTAGGTAGGATTGGGAAGATCCAGGACTTAGCCCAAAAATTTTAATATCAACAACTTCTCAGTCCCTCCCCCCTTTCTGCTAAAGCCCAAAACGGTCTCCTAAGCCCCTCCCCGCACAAGGGAGAATGAATGTGTGTGCATGAGCAGTGATTGACACGCAGTTAGACACCCCCCCCACTGACATTTTTTTTTGTTTTACATTTTCTCTATGATACACGTTTCTTTTTCCGTTTTCCTAATGAGATGATTAACAAGCACGATTGTTCGATTACTTTCACACGATGCAAAGGGGGCTTATCTTTGTTACTGTCACCAGCCTTGCTAAATAGACATTAGCAGTACCATTAGTTCTAAAGTTGTAGGAGTAAATGTTTCCGTAATATGTCTAATTGGTTTATTTTCAGTTTGCCCCTGATTATATTTCACAACATGTGGTATATTTGTGCACTACACTGAATTACTTTGTTCCAGTAACAGACCTAATAAGATCTCCGGAGCATCACCAAGGAGATTACGCACAGACACCTGAGATGGCTAGGACATGTGTTGAGGATAGAGCAGGACCACATCACAAAACTCGCCTTAAGATGGACACCACCTGGCAAAAGAAAACCTGGGAGGCCCAAAACCACCTGGCGCAGAGCTGTGATGCAAGAGCTGGAACAGATGAACCTGTCATGGGGAGAGGCCCAACATGCTGCCAGGGACCGAATGCAATGGAGAGTGCTCCTTGAAGCCTTATGTCCCATAGAGGATGAAGAGGAGTAAGTAAGTAAGTAACAGGCCACCTCTTCTTTATTCGAAGTGCATCATATGACAAAATGTCACTGTATTTAAAATCAATCCACACCATTCATAGTCTCGCCCAGTGGTCATTAAACATAACAAACACTCATCAGCAATGTCCATTTCTAAACCTTGAATCATGATTCTGAGGTAAAAACAAAAGCACTTCACCTCCCTACCAACTTGTGCAAACTAGGGGGTGGGGGGAGAAAGCTGTAAAGAGAGTACAAACTCAGCTATTTTTATAAGCTGATGGATATCCTAACAATGTTTTTATTTCTGCAGTAAAGACAAAACATGTTGGCAGAAAGTTGAAGAACCTTAATGAAGGCTCTCTGCCAAAACACAGCAGTGCCTCTCCTCCAATGAAGCCTCTTATCCAAACACCCACTGGTCTCAAAACAGGTTTCAATTGGTGTAAGACAGGCAACATTGGGATATCTTATATCAAATTTAAAAATAAAAATGACAGAATTCTCTTTCTTTATCGACTTAACTGTTACGTTTAGATCCTTTGTCCTGACCCCAGGAAACAGATCTGAATCTGTCCATTTCCTCTATGGAAAATATAATTGCATTTTTTAGTCGCGTAAACTTGTACTGTAGGACTAAACCCTGTGGATGATGTCAGCACTGTACTGTACAAGCCTCAGACTATATATTATTATTAATTCCTGAATCAAAATGAATAAAGACGTGATGTAGGCATTACATGTATTTTATGTGGCAGAATTTCAGTAGGCAACTTTTTACAGCATATAAAAACACACCACCATTGCCACAAATGCACTCTTTCTCCCACATGCACACTTAGCATATGACCAACCTGACTCTCACATCATTTGAAGTGTTATGGCTTAACACCTACTGATGAACAGTATCAGACTACCTGAAATCTGCTGATGCCATTTGTCTCTGTACCATTCTACGACAATAACTAAAGCTTCTCTTCTCTTTTCCATCAATTCATAGCTTTTATTTTATGGCTTAAACCACAGTTTTATGAAATTCCATGTGGCTGATCTTTTCCTTCATTAGGTATTTAATAGTTTTTTCCTGTTCTCATCTGCATTTATCTGTCTTTTATTCTTGTAATTGTGAAGCAGCCTCGAGCTGACATCTGTCTATGAAAGCTCATTTACAATTAAAGTGGTTGAACTGACTGATCACCCCGTGTTTAATTAGGAATCCTCAAAAGCTTTTTTCGTACTGTAAAATCACCTTAAAAGACCCACAGGGAGGCACCTCACCCTCTGCCACTCTCTCTCAGCATGCACCAACCAGCCTGCAGTCACTCAACGTGTCTCTGCATCAACGCCACAAACACAAACTGGTTGGTGGTTTAAGTACAGATGACCAGAAACATCATTATTATTATAACACTCATTCATCTCTGAAAGTACATTATCTCTGTGTCTACATTGGGTGGTGATTTCCTACATTTCCCAGAATGCATGGCGAAAAAAACTGATGCAAAGCTGTTCGGTTTAGTTCTTTGCGACACAGGCAGAGAAGATGATAATAAGTACACAAGTTTCACTTTTGACACAACACGTCTTCTGGTGGATGCCCAGTTAGCTCACCTGGTAGAGGAGGTGCCCATATAGAAAGGTTTACTCCTTGACACAGCAGCTGCGGGTTCAACTCCAACCTGCAACCTTTTGCTGCATGTCATTCCCCTTCTCTCTCCCCTTTCAAGTCTAAGCTGTTTTCTACAAATAAAGGCCTAAAATGCCACAAAAAAACATGTCTTCTGGTGTAACTGCACTCGGAATAGGTGCCAAAACCAGATCTTTACCAAAAGCTGCATTATAAACAAAGTGAGCAACTGTCCCTGGGCCTCAGACCTCTAGAGGCTCCAAAAGCCCCAGTTGTTTTGTGGCAATTTGATTAATTGCACATTTATTCAGGAATATATATATATATATATATATATATATATATATATATATATATATATATATATATATATATATATATATATATATATATTTGGGCACTTCCACCTTTAATGGATATGACAGCTAGATATGAAAGGGTGAGAGAGGGGGAAGGCATGCAGGAAATTGTCACAGGTCGGACTCTAACCCTGGACCTTCTGCGTCGAGGAATAAACCTCTATGTATGTGTGCCTGCTCTACCAACAGAGCTAACCGGCCCCATTATTATGTCATTTTGAAGCCTCATCTTGTAGAGGGGCCTTGTGTGCGTCATAATGTAGTTTAAAGACCTTTGGATTACTTCAGTAATACGCAGAAAGTAAGCACTATGTTAACTGAAGGTTTATATTCAATTTACCACAAACTAACTGGCACTCAGGGACACCTGGGATCTGGTTGTTTGACCAAAAAGTTTTCCTTATTCCTCTACATTTACTTAATCTTCCATGGAAGGAAACTGAATAATATATATATATATATATATATATATATATATATATATATATATTATATATATATATATATATATATATATATATATATATATATATATATATATATGGGTTGTGGACTGTTGGTCAGACAAAACAAGATATTTGAAATGTCTGGAAAGACCTTTTTTTTTTTTTTTTTTTACAATTTGCTTTCATTTTACACCAAACAATGAATCAATTAAAAGAGAAAGTCATCAGTAGACTCATCAATCAAATTAATCAAAGTAACAATTGGTTCAGCCCTAATGTGTACGCTGCCGTGTGAGCTGTGCTTGAATGTGACAGGATAAAATGCACAGAATATTGCATCGCCCCGCAGCCCTCCAGCAAGTTGATCCGGCCATGTGTTTAAATTTTCTTCCATTACACTCTACTGCCGCTGCTTAAAATGTCCTATTGTGATGTAACATTGTCTACATATGACCAGTTAACAACCTGAATCTAAAAACCTATGCCCTCTGAGGTATCCTGGTGTTATGCAGGTCTAAGATGCTAATCATGTAATTGTAACGCCCCCATGTTCAGCTCTCTGTCTGTCTAATGAAGGCACAACATTCCAAAATGTAATAAAACCTACATCACGAAGCAACAAAATAAGCCTAAAACCAAACAATATGTTAGATTTATCAGTTTTTTCCCCATCTAACCAAAAAGAAAGTGATTTGAGTCCAGGCCAGATAAGAGTATCCCAGGTTCTAACAACAGTAGACCAACGTGTCCTGACAATTACAGCTTTTTCCACTGCTGTCCTGTAGGAAAAGGCATAGGCCGCCCATATATGGTCAGCGAGAAAGAGAGAGAGAGAGAGAGAGAGAGAGAGGGAGGGGGAGTAATTTCCTCTCCCTACTGGTTGCATGGTGCTTAAGCCTTCATAATGCTGACATCAGCACTCAGCTCTGACTACAACTATAGCCCTAACACACACACACACACACACACACACACACACACACACACACACACACACACACACACACACACACACACACACACACACACACACACACAGGTCACTAACAGGTTCGAGACAAATGCTGTATTCAAGATGCATCTTAATCACCAGCAGCGTCAACGTGATAGTGATTGCTGGTGTCATGACAACCGCCAACATCATCTTTCATTCTATCAATGGTAGTTTTATCAGGTAAACCTGAGACCAGCAGGGCTGGACAAAGCAGAGAGAGTGAAGAGAAAGCATGTATGCTGTCATGTATCAATCAACAGCACACCGCAAAAAGCCATACAACACGTGTCACATGTCACACGCGCGCACACACAAACACACACACACACACACACATCCCATACACCTAACAAAAAAACCACACAGATCATGTAACATCTCAAAACACTGCAAAAAACAACACTGCAAAAAAAGAAATGAAAAAAAACAAAAAAACATCACACAGTGATATAAAATAAAATAAAATTAAAAAAAAAAACACCACCCCACGCTGCACACCAACCACAACGCTCATCCTGCAGGTGTTGGCTAATTCAACACCAAACCACTCCACACTAGGCCACACCTCGCCAAGCACTCCGGCAAACATACCACACTGCAACCCCGGTACCTTTGGCTGTCTGCTCGGCATTGCTTATGAAAGGATATGGCCATTCGGTGATCTTTTTGGCGTACTTCCTCACCAGGTTGTCTTCGCTGAAGAGGAAGAGGGAGCGGTTGACCGTTAGGCAGCTCTGCCGGACGGGTATGGGGTTGTACAGGGCCATGGTCCGGGCTCTCTGGGCCATCGACTGCTTGTACATCCGCTGCCCTCCGGGGGGCCCCCCTTGCCTGCTGCCGCCGCGGCCGGGCCCCCCTTGTCCGCCGGCACCCCCGCCACCACCGCCACCACCACCTCCTCCTCCTCCTCCTCCTCCTCCATACCTGTTGGGTAGCTCGTCTCCAAAACGCGCCATTCTGCAGACACCAAACGCCAGAGGTTAGGAAGGAGCCGGGGGGGAACCTCAGAGTGACACCTCCACATGCCACCACCCCATCAGCCTCGGCTCCAAACACATGCAGAATGGAGTTGGGTTCGGTTCCTTCTCTGGCTTATCGCGCTCTCTCTCTCTCTCTTTCTCTCTCTCTCTCTCCTCCTATCTATCTGTGTCTCCTTCCCAGATCTTCAGCGCCGAGAAGATACCTCCATTTGTGTGTGGCGAGGGGGGGGGGAGGAGGAGGAGAGACGAGGGTAGGGAGAGGGGAGGGGGAGAGGGAAAGCGCACGGTGTCTCTGATCGTGTGTTTGGAATATGAATGGGAAATAGAGCGATGTGTTTATGTAATTTCTGGCAAATCAGCCCTCTGACAGAAAAAAAAGAAAACACGATTGGTTTTATTGGCGCGTGAGAAAACTGTCCAAATGTTCTATCTTGTCAGAGCGTCAGCGTTTTCTCTCCGTCGAAAAGCAAGGCATCCTGTTTTTTTTATTTTTTTGGTCGGGAAAAACCTCTCCAAGAGTGAGCCGGTTCTTGCATTTCGATAGGCAAACACATCGATCACCTTTAATACATGCGATAAGGATGCATAACTGTGCGTTTAAATACATATTGCAATCATCTCCACTTAAGTAGGCTACCCAAGCTGGAGACTGCGTCTTTTTTCCCCACTCAACAGCCTAGTGTATCTTGACAGGATCTGCAGTTGTCTTTTTTTTCTTTCTTTCTCCTCCCCAGGTCCCTTTTTTTTTCCTGCGAGATAAAAATAGAAATAGATAAGAGTAAAATCTTTAATAATTCATTTATTCTTGTCCCATATATCCGCAATGTTTGATGTGGCACGGCAGATATCCCTGCTGCCACCTCTCACTGCCACGCCACTCGGGTTACACGCAAACGCCAACCGAGGGGGGCTTCCCCAAAATCCGAGCCTGGTGACATTTGTTGATATTTGTGATGGACGGTGCAGCATCCCCCTCCTCCTCCTCCTCCTCCCTCCTCCTCACCAAGGCGTCGGTCACTGATTTTGGGCGTGATTGCGCGCACTTGGAGACGAAAATACACCGGTGCTCAATCTACCAATTTATATCTTGCCCACTTCCCCGCGAAAAAAAAAAAAAAATGAGTTGATGAAACTAAAAGAAAATTAGTGTCCACAACAATCATCTATAATCCAAGGTTGAAAGAATAACAATCCCGGACGAGTAGGATCCGGAGGAGCAGAAAAAGACCACTGGGGGAGGCAGCATCATCACCATCATCAATTCTTGTTCGAAAAATACGACGGCGGCGGTGCGGGTGTGTTGTAGTAGCAGCGGCTCGCATCTTCTCCGCCACCGGGCAGAAACCGTGCACCATCCCCGCCTAGCAGCATCGCCCCCGAGGCTCCTCGAACCAGAGAGAGGCGGCCTGCCCCGTAGAGCTACAGCAAGTCCAGCGTTTCCTCTCTCTCTCTCTCTCTCTCTCTCTCTCTCTCTCTCTCTCTCTCTCTCTCTCTAGCTCTCGTTCCCTATTCCTCCCTCTATTTTTTTTTTCCTTTCCTTCCTCGACCCCCCAAGGGGACGTGAACCAACACACAGTCGTTCCAGACGAGCGGAGCGCTTCTCCGGCTCTCCCGCGTTCAGTCAGCCGTCGGGGTTGAGCCGCGCACTGAGCATCTGATCAGTCTGACGGGAACCGAGCGCCGCGCGCAGATCCGTGGCCAAGCCTTGCGGCGCACGACGCACGGCGCCTCTCCGGAGCCTCCCCCACTCCAACCCACTCCCCATAGCGCACGACGGAGATGTATGGGAGTTAGTTGGGTGTATGGCCAGGTATAGCAGCTCGCTGTAGCCCGTAATCTTAATCTAATGAAGAATAATCAATCATACAACACATGTCAAATCTGGTGGAAAGCCCAAAAGACATCAGCCTTCTTGACTTTTGTTACCTGTGATAGTTTAGAGATCTAGGTCTGATATGTTTTTCATTTCCTCACTTATTAATCAGCAGGCTTGGAAATACTGGTCATCAATGATGCTATAGACGCAAGCTATGGACTTTCTAAAGCTGATTTAGTGAGGCCCCTTGAGAAGATGCAGCTCACGGCTTCCTCTCATGTTCGCCAAGTGTCAGAAGCACCAACAGCACAGTCCAATTCGCCCCGTTCACTGTTTACTCAAACCCATCAAGCCAAGCAGAAGGCTTTGCCATGAGCAGGAGGGGGTGGAGGGAGGAGGTGTTGGTAGTAGTGGTGTGGGGGGGGCTCATACAAGAAATTGTAAATGAATGCGGATAACAGTATGGTGAAGATGAAAAACTGATTCCCAAAATATGATTCAGGGGCCAATTTTGATCTCCAAAGGATTTGAAAGCCACCCTCCCAGCAAAATGAGAGCTGGGTTATTTGAGTATCTGTTGGGAGAGTGTATGGATGATTATTTTTTGATCATCCATTTTCACTATTTTTAATCTCCCATCTGACAGTATAGACAGTTAAGTAATCATGTACCAAGCCAAATCTAATAATAAAAATCAGCTCAAATGGGATTCCTTGGGAGCACATAAGAAAAACTACCATGTGCTTAACTTGACAATGTGATTTTTGAGCTTATTCTGGACTTCTGAAAGGGTTTTATAAGCCAAGGTTTTTGTTTTTGCCGAATTTGATCTTTCACTGATAAATAAGATGTTGCCAATGAATTCAGTTGGACCATAATTTCATCTGTGTGGCCAGGAGGAGAGTTGGGGGAGTTTGTGAGTGTTGTGTTTGTTGTTTTTGAGGACATACTGGTATTTTGAGGATGATTTGAAAGAGATTTTATCTCCCTTCATTCCTCCCTTCTCCTCCAAGCCGTCTGTCAGTCTGGCTCCAGCATCTGAGTCCTCTTTGATGCAGCTCGGCAAGCTGTTTGCTTGGGTTAAACAGACCAAGCTGTCACCTCTCCAGAACAGGCAAATGAAGGTGGTGGAGATGGGGGGAGGGGGGTTAGTGGGGGGGGGGCAGGTAGTGAATCCCTTTCAAATTGATTCTTTGAGATATATTTTGTCAAAGTTACATAATGAAAATAGGAACAACAACTGAGTTGAAAGACAACTGCAAAACACCAACTTTGGTCACTTTAGTACATTGACGCTGTCCTTGGTCCTGAAACAGCTTGCTGATTTGTTTCCAAGGCCTTTTGGCGCTGTCCGGAGTGCTGAAACAAGAGTATAAAGCTCTGAACACCACCTGCATGCCTTTGGAAGAGATTACCTCCATTCCGCATCAGGGTGGGTTAGTTACTGTACCTCCGGCCATCTGTTAAATGCTGAGAAGTATTTGCGATTGCGATTGTGTTTGTCTCCTCCACCAGTTACTTTGGCAGTAACCACCCATCATTTGGAGGTCTTAGTCTGTTCTAAACATTTGTTGGTGGAATCCTCAAAGTTGGCCATATGGTGGGTTTTGGGACGGATCTGAAGGCAAAGTGTGCCAGATTATGTAGAAGTCAATAAAGTATTGCAAAACTTCATGAAAGGGGATAACCTGGTGCTGCGCGATGTGCAAGGTAACTGCAATATTATGGCTTCTTCTTTTACATGTACTTTTCTTTTCTCTCCCAGTTTTTCCCTCGCGTCAAACTTAGGACCAAAGTATGTTTAAAACAATGTCAGGTTTTTCAACCTACAGTATATACAATGTGAAGATCACTTTTCTTTTCCAGAAAGGATTGTGTTAAAGTAGCATGAATTGCATTGAACCTTGAACATTTTCATTCATTTGTCACGAAAAAAACGTAGCTAAAGATAAAAGGTAGCAGTTATCTGCATTGCAGTTTAATTCAGTCAGGTGCTCATCAAATGCGGCACACCAAATCTAACATCACAACACCTATTTAAGCTGTTTTTTTTGAAGTACTGGAGGTCCTCCAGTACTTGCTTCTTGAGTTGCCCCGATGAAGCACACATTTTCACTCTTTTAATACTTGCAAAAATCCACTTTTTCTTCTATTTTCTACGTGACAAACTCTTTACATTTTTGAGTGTACCACCTGGTCAGGTCGGAGGTTTTCAGGTAGCCAACTGAGTCAGTTTGTCATTTTGTTTAGCTGTTTACAACACGTGTTATTGGCACGGGAAAAACAGAAAATAAATCTTGGCCATAAATAAAGTGGTTCAAATAAATCCCATTTATACTGTCAAATGCATTATTTGGATATATTTCTATTTATTCTTGGTCTCAAATGTGAATTGATACATTTTCTGTAGATGGGAGATGAGCTGTTTTTGCAGTATGAGTAATTAATCTCTTACAAAGCTCTCACTGGTTCACTGTTACCCTGAGGTTACAGTGTGTATAACCGACCTGCTGTAGTGGTCACAGAGCTAAGCTATTATTTACAAGATGCCTTTTTAACGTCACAACGTGTGTGCATCAGTGGATTTGCTCGTCATCTGATTCCCGTAGACCAGTGGCTACTAACAGGCACGATAAAAGCCCGTTCCCGCTGACAGCATGGGAGAGAGAGAGAGAGAGAGAGAGAGAGAGAGAGAGAGAGAGAGTGAAAGTGAGTGTCGGGAAGAGGTGGGTGGTGGTGGATGGCGGGGTGGGGGCGGTGCCGGTGTACAAGACTGCCTGTGATTTGCGCGATCACGGGAAACCACACGGTGAGATGCCAGGGATGACAAGCTGCCCCCATCACTTATTAATAATGAGGACAGACGGAGAGGAAGGTGATGACTGGAGCCATTTCGCTCTCTCCCTCCTTTTTTGTTATTTTTTATTTTATTTTTTTCACACTGGCATGCCTCTGTTATCGCTGCTGCATGCCCATGCAGCTTTCCCAGGCTCTCTCCCTGTGAGTGTGTGTGTATGTGTGCGCGTGGGTGGGTGTGTCCTGCTGCTGCTGCTGCTGCTGAGGGAGTCATGCTGAGACCCTGATGCACAGCATTGTCATTCAGGGAGCGTTCACACAGGCAACCCCCGCAGGAAGCCCTGGCACCCCCACCTACTCTACTCCTCTCTCCCCCCCCCTTCTTTTCTATGATCTCACTCAGCAGGCCAAAGCAACAGAGCTGTCTGAAAGGTAGAGAATGAGAGAGAGAGAGAGAGAGACAGAGAGAGAGAGAGAGAGAGAGAGCGAGAGAGAGACAGACAGAGAGAAAGAGAGAGAGACAGAGTTGGAGAGAGAGAGAGAGAGAGACAGAGAGAAAGAGAGAGAGAGAGAGAGAGAGAGAGAGAGAGAGAGAGAGACAGAGAGAGAGAGAGAGAGACAGAGTTGGAGAGAGAGAGAGAGAGACAGACAGAGAGAAAGAGAGAGAGACAGACAGACAACACAGCAGGATAAGTGCCAATTCACATTCAACTGAAAGAAATAATGAAAATAGACATTATGATTTACTTAGGACTGGCAATGTAAATTCTAAGAGTTTTATTCCAAAATTATATTTACTTTTGAGCAGAAATGGTGGCAACTTCTCTGAGCAAAGTACTTTATAAAATAATAGTGTTTTATAAATACTAAGAAACTTAAAGTGGCAATACACATGATTCTCATTTCAATAATGAACCTGAAAAAAGTGGTTCCCTTGAATGCAGCCTGGGATTTTCTGCTAACCGATGTGGATTCAGATAGATTTAGGTGCACAGAAAAGATCTCGCATCTTTTTCTGAAGTGAAGCTGAATGTCAGGCTGTCAGTGCCAACAGCTCCTTCTCTTCATTGACTGCTGCAGCTGCAGTTTGTCCAATGGCAGTTTTATTTTTTGCTCTCTAATGGCTGCAACTTATAGTAAATATCGCTGAAATTTAAAATTGTAAGTGAAATGAGTGAAGTACACACATGAGATTTAATTCCCAGCATGACTACAGATGAACAAAATAATGACGCAGAGCTGCAGACAAGTGTGATGAGTCTCAGTGGGATCTAGAGTACTAACTTTTCATATCATTTTTCAGTTATTTGTTTCATTTTTCATAAGAAATATTACATATGGAGCTTTTTATGGGTATACAAGTGCAGATGACTCCATCATGACACTTTACATGGAAACTACAATTTAATACAAGAGTTTAGCTCTGACAATCTACAAAAATATCCCCTGATTATGTCACAGTGAATATTGGGGATGTGGAGATTAAAAGTAGCGAAGGTCTCACAAAAAAATGCCAACAAGTTAAATTATGGAAAGTGTAGGATCCAGTTTTACTGAAGCTTGACCCATACAAGAAACATAACCGTTCATTTAATTCTGACTCGCACAAATGTCAAAACGTTATGGAAGTGCAAAATTACCTTTTTTTTTCTTCTTTTTTTTTGAAATCAAAATTTTCATCAGGGTTTGGGCCACAAATATACACACGCTGGGATCAGGTTCATCTCCTGGGTTTTATTCTTAAAGGTACACTGTGTAGTGTTTCAAATATTTTCCATCCATCCATCCATCCATCTTCATCCGCTTATCCGGGTCGGGTCGCTGGGGTAGCAGCTCAGCAGGGGACCCAAACTTCCTTTCCGGGCCACATTAACCAGCTCCGACTGGGGATCCTCGAGGCGTTCCCAGGCCAGGTTAGAGATATAATCCCACCTAGTCCTGGTCTCCCGAGGCCTCCTCCCAGCTGGACGTGCCTGAAACACCTCCCTAGGAGGCACTTCCAGGGGGCATCCTTACTGCCCACCACCAAACTTTCTGGTCTTCTTTCGACGCAATGAGCAGCGGCTCTACTCGAGTTCCTCACGGAGAACTGAGCTTCTCACCCTATCTCTGCTGGGAGACGCCGTTACCCTCCTGAGGAAACCCATTTGCCGCTTGTACCCTGGATCTTGCTCTTCGGTCATGACCCAGCCTTCATGACCATAGGTGAGGGTAGGAACAAAACTGACCGTGATTGGAGAGCTTTGCTTCTGGCTCAGTTTCTTTTTCGCCACAACAGCGAGCAAATTGAATGTAATACCGCACCTGCTGTGCCGATTCCTCCCACCAATCTCCCACCCATTGTCCCCTCACTGCGAACAAGACCCCAAGGTACTTTGAACTCCTTCGCTCGGGGTAAGGACTCATTCCCCTACCTGAGAAGGCACTCCATCGGTTTCTCCCAAGTTGAGAACCATGGCTCCGATTTAGAGGTGCTGATCCTCATCCCAGCCGCTTCACACTGGGCTGCGAACCGATCCAGTGCTGAAGGTCACAGGCCGATGATGCCATCAGGACCACATCATCTGCAAAAGCAGCGATGAGATCCCCAGCCCACCGACCGCAACCTCTCCACTGACCACGCCATCCGGTCCGGTAAATACTACAACAGGATTGGTGACAAATAGCTCATGGAGGCCAACTCACTTGAACGAGTCCGACTTTACTGCCGAGAACCCGATTACAGTTTCTCGCTTGGTCGCATGAGATTGGATGGCCCTGAGAAGGACCTCACCCTGTAATTTCCGCAGCACCTCCCACAGTGATCTCCCGGGCACCCGGTCATACGCCTCTCTCCAGACCACAAAAACATATGTAGACTGGTTAAGATACCCCAGGCTCCCTCCAGATCCTGGCGAGAGTAAAGATCTGGGTCCGTTGACTCCACCCATTCAGGACTGAACGATTGTTCTCTTCAACCTGAGGATTCTACTATCGACCGAACCCTCCTTTTCCACCTTTGAGTAGAGACTTTACCGGGAGGCTGAGAAGTGTGATACCCTGTAATTGGCACACACTCCTCTGGTCCCCTTTAAAAAGGGAACCACCACCCCGGTCTGCTACTCCTTAGGCACCGCCTCCCAGACTTCCACGCAATGCTGAAGAGGCGTGTCAACCAAGACAACCCCTCCACACCCAGAGCTTTAAGCACTTGACGGATCTCATCAATTCTGGCTTGCCACTGTGGAGTTGTTTAACTACCTCAGCACCCCACCAGGGAAATGATAACTCCTCATCCTCCAGCTCTGCCTCTACCATAGAGGGCGTATTAGTCGGATTTCAGGAGTTCCTCAGTTCTTCCACCGCCTCTGACACTTTCAGTTGAGGTCAACAGCCGCCCATCCTTACTGTACACAGCTTGATGGTTCCCCCGCTCCCTCCTGAGGTGGCGAACGGGTTTTCCAGAAGTACCTTGGTGCCGACCGAAGTCCTTCTCCATGTCTTCTCCGAACTCTCCCACACACGCTGCTTTGCCTCTTTCACGGCAGAGGCCGCAGCCCTTCGGGCCCTTCGGTACCTTGCACTGCCTCCGAGCTCGTCTCTGGGGATAACATATCCTCGGAAAGATTTCTTCAGTCGGACGGCTTCCTGACCACCGGTGTCCACCACGGTGTTCGTGGGTTACCGCCTTTGAGGCACTTAAGACCCTAAGACTGACAGCTCCCCACCGCAGCTTCAGCAATGAAACTTTGAACATTGTCCACCAGGTTCAATGCCCCCAGCCTCCACAGGGATGCACGAAAAGTTCGCGAGGTGTGAGTTGAAAGTCTGTCGGACAGGGGCCTCCTCCAGACGTTCCTAATTTCATTCCGCACTACCCGCTTGGGCTTACCAGGTCTGTCCAGAGTCTTCCCCCACCCCTGACCCAACTCAACACCAGATGGTGATCGGTTGACAGCTCTGCCCCTCTCTTCACCCGAGTGAACCAAAACATATGGCCTCAGATCAGATGAAACGAGCTATAAAATCGATCATTGACCTTTTGGCCTAGGTGCTCTGGTACCAAGTACACTTATGAGCATCCTTTATAAAATTGAACATGCTCAGACAATCCATGACCAGCACAGAAGTCCAACAACAAACAACCACTTAGGGTTTAGATCAGAGGCCGTTCTCCCAACTACGCCTCCATGTGTCTCCATCATTACCCACGTGCGCGTTGAAGTCCTCAGCAGAACTATGGAGTCCCCGACTGAGCCCCATGCAGGACTCCACCAAGGTCTCCAAGAAGGCCGACTTGAACTTTGTTTGCATAAGTGCACAAATAAACAGTCAGAGTTTTCCACAACCTCGCAGGCTTAGGAGGCTTAATTCTTCTCAACTCACCGGGGTTAAACTCAACGTAGCTGCCACAGTTTAGAGTATCCCTACACCCGCCCGCGCCACACCCTGGGCAACTCCGGAGAAGAAAAGATCCAACCCCTATCCAGGAGTATGGTCTCCAGAACCAAGACTGTGCGTAGAGGTAAGCCCCACCAGATCTAACCGGTAGCGCTCCACCTCCCGCACAAGTCTCGGCTCCTTCCCCACAGAGAGGTGACATTCCACGTCCCCAGAGCCAAACGCTGCCCGGGTCTGGTCCGCTGAGGCCCTCTGACCTTCACTGCCACCCATGGCGGTGGCAGCGCACCCGACCCCCAGCGGTTCCTCCCACAGGGGCCTGATGGAGGGTGGATGTCCGCCACGCAGCTTTTTTTCGGGCTGTGCCCGACCGGTTCCGTGGCAAACCCGGCCACCAGACGCCGCGACGAGCCCTCCATCTGGGCCTGGCTCCAGACGGGGCCCCGGGCTTCCTCCGGGCAGGGTCACTCATCCCTTCCTCGGGATTTTTCATAGATTTTGAACCATTCTTTATCTGGCCCCTACCTGAGACCACTTTGCCAAGGGATTCCTACTGTAGAGACAAAGTCTAGACAACACAGCCCTCAGGTTCATAGGGACACACAAAACCTTTCCACCAACATAAGGTGATGGTTCCCGAGAATTAGCTAAAATCAATATCTTCATTCATAAATATGTCCTCATTGGTGGAAAATGACCTCTGCCAATGATCTGACTTATCCTCGTAAGCGAAGAATGTCTTATCTGTATTTACATCGGACGGACAAGTCCAAGGAGGCTTCCATGTCGTTCCACCATTTTGAAAAACTATAATGGCTGAGAGGGAGATAGAGCACTAGCCTACCTGTCTAGCTAATCCACAACGTGTTTTCGTTCAGAGCCAGCGTCACGTGACTGAAACCAGCTGAAACGGAGAAGGAGATCAGTGAGAGGCGCTTGTCACTGTCCCAGCAAATCTGAAAGCCTGCACTGCACTTTAGTTCATAATGGAGGATCAGACTTATGACGAGCCACAGGAGAAGGAATCCTCGTCGCCAAAAAAGGGAATGTGACACATAACGGCTACTGTAGTTGCAACACGCATTTGAACAATCGAGGCGCTCAAGAGCACTATTCGTTTGAATGCAAAATACAATTTCACCGCAAGATGGGAGAAATTCCTACACAGTGTACCTTTAAATTCACACAGTTTTCCTGAACACGTACACTGTGAGCCCTCTGAATGGTGTAGAGTAGAACACAAGTTAGACAGTTGGAAATCTTCTCTCTCATTCTCTTTCTTATATTTGTTTTACTTGTGTATGTTGAGGTGAATTAGCTTCCATTAGCTGTATTTCATTATAAGTTCAAATGTTTGAAAAGCAGAGATCGCTGCAATCCGTTGAGCTCATTGGACTTGAAGTTACAATACAAATGTAATGAACAAGAATATTTCAAATGTTGCTTCCCTGTTCATGGCAAACACATTTGTGTACCAATGTTAGCACACAACTTCATGTTTATACCACAAATACATTTAATATGTTGTGCTTGGCGTCAGCTTAGTTCAAGACTGGTGGACTGTTTGATGATGATCATGTTGTAATCTCTGTCTGTCTATTTCATTTTACAGTAACTCAAAATATCTATACTGAAGAACAAAACTAAAGCTGTCATTATACCACTTTAAACTTCCTGTTTGTTGTTTTGTTTTGTATTTGCTTGCCGGATGTGACCTGTGACCCTGGATTGGATTTTCAGCTTGCTGCAATGGTATTTAAGTGTATAGTTGCAACTGTGACAGCCTTGAGGCTGCAAGTATGTTCAAAATAATCAAAGTTGATATGTTCCGGAAGGTAACTGCTGCCAAATATGGCACTGCAAGAAATGCCCAGCAAAACATACTCACTTTGATTTATCAGCTACTTCAATAGCGTCCAAACAAATGGAGTCAAAATTACTGAGCTGCTAAATGTTTTAAGACAAGAAGCCGGAGAAGTTTCAGTTCCAGGTACTGGTTTAGTTACATC
This sequence comes from Sander vitreus, assembly GCF_031162955.1. Classification (NCBI taxonomy): domain Eukaryota; kingdom Metazoa; phylum Chordata; class Actinopteri; order Perciformes; family Percidae; genus Sander; species Sander vitreus. The sequence goes on along the minus strand of NC_135856.1, from coordinate 5,362,134 downwards.
AGAGTGTATTCATGAAACTCAACTCTCAATGCTCATGATCATTTTGTGAAGTGTGTGTGTGTGTGTGTGTGTGTGTGTGTGTGTGTGTGTGTGTGTGTGTGTGTGTGTGTGTGTGGGGGGGGGGAGGGGGGGGTTATGCAGTCAGGCAGAGAGGTATAGCGAGCTGATGTAGCGTCCAAGCTAATTAGAAGATTGCTCTTTTTTTCTTTTTTGGCTCGTTCTCACGCCAACTCAACCTGTATTAATTGATTGGCTGTTTAATGGAAGTGGAGAGGAGGAACGAAGGAGGGAGGAGGAAGAGGAGGAGGAGGTGGAAGAGGAGTGTGCTGGTCTCAGCTAATGGGCCCGGCTCTGGTGTGTGGACTAAGCATTCTAGTCAAAGAATCAGCACTATAGGACGGACGGATGGAAAGAAAGAAAGCGAGCGAGAGAAAGGGAGGAAGAGAAAAAAGTCAACAGCAGAAAAACAAAAGAACAACTCAGATAAGAGATGGAGAAACTGAAAGAAAAGGAGACTCTATATAGTTTTTAATGAACTGCATCGTGACACCACAGATGGGAGATCACATCCACCCACACACTCCCCCGCACACATCCTCCAGTGACAGTGTAATATTACAGAATTATCTACAGCTATTATTTAAGTCGACTCTTACAGAGTATGTGATTATTTACTGCCTGTATAGTGACACATTTAGACATATCTATCTATCTGCAGGAGTTTATGACATTACTTGCAACTTGAACAACAAGAAAAGACAACATCAGCTGTGTGTAAACACCACAGCAAAACTGTTCACAGCATCAGCTGGAAAGGGGTCAAAGGTCATTGACCAGGAGTCAACGGACGTCCAAAGAGAAGGACATTCACACCTGACGGGGGTTTGTTTTGTTGCACAACAAAACAAAACATGCAAGAATGAACTCCCCCTTTCAATACCATGGATATAGAGCCACTCGGCCAGCCATGCCAAAACACTTATTTGTGAACTTCATTATCCAATGAAAAATAATCTCAAAATGTAAAAGCACAACATGGTGTCAACATAAAACACATCGCTCGTTCACCCAGGAAACGCTCGTTCATTCCTCTGGAGTGTTTTAACCACGATCTTTTTCCTAAACTCGTTTTGGTGCCTGAACTTAATTGTCATCGCAGCATTACGCTCACTTTTTCTCACAATTTACAAATTAACATTAATATTCTGAGACTTATGTGACCAAAACAAGAGTTTAGACTCATTTGACACGTCAAGGAGCATACTTTGAGAAGGAAACTATTAAAACATGACTGGAAGAAGAAGCAGAAAAAGATCAGAAGGGCCAGAAATGTGTCTGATATGATGGTGGTCAAATATTATAGAATTCTGTCCAGGTTTTGGTTATATCCAAAGTGCTCACATTTTATGGTATTATTCTATGCGCAAAGCTGATTTGCTTAAAGCTGAAACTTCTACAAACGCTTACAATTTAGTTGATGGTTTAATACTATACATTAAACATAAATTTTTCACCAAAAAGTGCAAGAACTTAAAAATCAACATAAAACTATAATCTATTCCATCTTCGGAAACAATCTTCACTAATGTGTGGGGAGAGAGAGAGGCAGAGAGAGAAAGACTATGCACCATTACTTTATCCTCTGGCAAAAATGCAGAGCAGTCTTGCCTAAAATCATAAGTAAATATAATATAAAACCCCTCACAGGCTAAACCAAGATCCAAAATCTTTCGAGAGAAAAACCCAGAATGCTCATTTCAGTGCAGTACAATATGTGGCAACCTGCCAAAGCCTGAGGGACGGCCAACAGAAAGGCAAGTCAAGCAAGTCAAGCCCATATGTCTCAGGATGTCTAATACCCACCGAGGGGCTGTAATAGCCATCCAGTTGGATACATGTTAAATTTACAGGAGAATCAACCCAAATAAGACTAACAAATATGCTTTCTTTGGTTAACCCTTAACCCTTTTCACTGTTTGCATGGTTTTATTCTAGAGAGGCCTTTTTAAAAGAGTTTGTTAAGGGTAAATATGGCTCGGCAGCAGAGGTGAAGCCAGTAAAGATGTCTGCTGGAGGATCAGCTAATTAGGGAAACAACAAACAGGCTAAAAAAGAGCTACCTGAGTGCAGAAACATTCAGAAACAAGTTAAAGCATAAACTCTGTTCACAAACAGTGTTCTCAATGCTCAAGTTCACGTGTAGAGCCCCTGGTGATACTTGGAGCAAAGTTTCATGTTGTGGCGAGCCTTCTTAGTGTTTTAAAAATAGTGATTTTGATGCGATCATAGTAGTGTCCCTTGCACTCCCATTCAAAAAACGAAAATATGGTCAATCTTAAAAAGTGGCGCTTCCATCCTAATTATGCTATTTTGACTCGGGTACATTCCCTAAAAGACCCTAGGTTGCATTTTGGCGAGAGTTTAAAGTAAAGAGCCTGCAAAGTTTCCTGGTAACAAATCTATCCAGACACAAAGTTATTTAGATCTATCAGTGAGGACATTTTTAGTAACCAGTCAAAAATCAACTCTTTTCTTAAAATATCCTTCCATCCGGCCATTTTACCAGACCTGCAGTCTATCATCAGTCTTCCTAAAATCCCTCATACTTATTATTACTGTTTTTACAGTTACTTTAGATGATGTGTAACTGGAGGAAGCATCCCGATTAGTCATTTCAAAGAGGCTGTAGTGTGGGAACTGCTGCTCCTCACCATGAGTGAGTGAATTATGACTCCCAATACTCCGACTGATTAAAGAGCACAGTCAGGACGTTGCTAAGATCTACTACTTTTCCCCTGAATGCAAGTCAATTCTTTCTTTTTTTTAAGGATTTCATAAGATAGGAATAGGGACTGGAGAGGCGAGGAATAGGTAGAGGAGAGGAGAGGAGAGGAGAGAAGAGGAGAGAAGAGGAGAGGAGAGGAGAGGAGAGGAGAGGAGAGGAGAGGAGAGGAGAGAGGAGAGGGAGAAGAGAGAGAGGGAGAAGAGGAGCGAAGAGGAGAGGAGAGGAGAGGAGAGAGGAGAGAAGAGGAGGAGAGGAGAGGAGCGAGAGAGAGGAGAGGAGAGGAGAGGAGAGAGAGAGAGAGAGAGAGGAGAGAAGAGGAGAGGAGAGGAGAGGAGAGGAGAGGAGAGGAGAGGAGAGGAGAGGAGAAGAGAGGAGCAAAGAGGAGAGGAGAGGAGAGGGGAGGAGAGGAGAGGAGAGGAGAGAAGAGGAGAGGAGAGGAGAGGAGAGGATGGCTGCAAATAAAGGTGATGAGACAGAGGAAATTGTTTTTTATTTTATATTTTGTTTACATACTATTATATTCTGTTCTAATTTAGATATGTAAACTATCTGTTCATAAAAATGGTGTGTGTATAGCGTGGAGGGGGCTACAACTAGATTCATAATGACAATAATAAATCCTTGAATCCTTGAAGAGGGAAGGAGCAGGATGACAAAGGGAGATGGATGAAAGTTAGAGAACCAAATTGGGTCAGCTCAGCGTCCAGCTTCAATTAAGCATCTTAACACGGACTAATGTCACACATTGATACAGTCCAGCCTGAGAGATTGCACACTGAGGGACGGAGAGATTGTACTTTACTACATGGTAGTTTAATAAACAGAGACCAAATTATTTGGATTTCTTTAGAAACATGGACAATCTATGAAATGGATCATGCTGCCTTGCCGTTGCAAAAAAAAAACATTACAACAAATAAACGGTTATGCCAGGTGTTTTGGAGTAGTGAGATGATAGCGTAAATGCATATGTAACAACCAGAAGTAATACCTACTGTAAATAGCCTCCCTATGATGTAATAGAGGAATAATTAACACTCAACGTGGACCAGCGTCTCAGAAGATCTAGATCGCCCGGGAGAAATGGGTATTGGCAGCAAAAGTGAGACAAGACACAACTCAATAGGTAGGTCTGAAGAGGTAAGGAAAAAAAAATTCTCTCTATTCTCTCATTCAGCCAGTTTTCTTGTGTATTTTTTCTGAGAACGGTATTCTTCTCAAAACATCACAGGTGCAACACCACATCATATGTAGAATTACCATAAAACACCCTCTCACTTACAATAATTCTTTGGTTTTGTTTCCATTAAATCTAGTTAAGAATCCACTTGTCAATTGAGTACTTTGTTTACATATCCTTATTTAGATTCAAGATGTAATGCTACCCTAGCTTCATATTATTAGTCAGGCACTCATTCATTTTTTATTCATCTATATTAGGGTTTATAGATCCTATTTTATAGTAAGCGGATTCTTTGAATATTTTGGTACTCTTTTCCTTGTATAACCCAAAATGAAATACCAATAACAAACTTGCATATATATTAACATGAAAATGAATCACATGATACCTCAGTGTCACCAGTCACATTAGCCTGTGCTTTTACCTGTAACGATCAGAGTAATGATATAACTCAACAACACATTGTAGAACTAGAACTTCAATGACAAATCAATCACTATAGTATTAATAAGGACAATGACCAAAAAGTTCAGTTCAGTGAGCTACTGGGAAAATCCATCCATTGCGGTGTTGTATCCTTTGACCGTTAAAGTGTAGCGTAACAATGTCTGTTTCCTTCAAACTCGGTGTGGGGCAAGCAAAATGTAATTGTCCTACCACTTTTCTTCCCTCTTTCTATTTCAGTATCTCCTTGTTTGCAGGCTCATGGGGTTGGCTCGCCACTCCAGGACCAGACACTTCTCTACAACAGAACAAGCTGGGCTGAAGACTCCAATGTCTCGCAGAATTCCACACCACCGCTGAGGACACCCAGGAACGAAGTAAGGATGTAGAAGAGAGCAGACAATAGGGGAGAAGAAGGCGAAGAAAACGATGACGACGACAACGACGGCGACCTGGGTGGTATTTCAGAAAGCAGGTTGAGTGAAAACTCTGAGTTTGTTAACCCTGAGTGAGGGTAACTCTGGGTTTTCTGTTTCAGAAAGAGAGGTAACTTCACCTCAGAGTCAGTTACTATGGTAACTGAGCCTGTGAACCTAACCTGGTCGGGAGCAGGTTTTCTTCAAGAAACCTCCAGTTTCTCTCAGTCTCCTCCCTCTGACACAGCGCTCTCTCATTTCCTCATTCATTCATTCATTCAGTCTGTATCAGGCGCATTTCAGCGCAGTTTGTTATCGGCATGAATTAAAAAAAAAAAGTTGGTTTATTAACTTAGGCAGACTATAAAACGTTTTATTTCTCAAAACATGGCATTTCCTTTTGTCGATGATCCCGTTGATGAAGAAGCTGCTTTACTTCGCAGGGTGTTATATGTCGGGAGATGATATTGAAACCCCGACATTTTAATTTTTAGATAACTTCCTATTTGAGCGGTATGGTTTTTCTTCCCAGTCGATCAGTAATGTAGCCTAGGCTACATAACCTTATCTGTCCTCATATCACTAACGTCACCCATCTATGTTCTTACATCCCAGCAGATTATTTGTGTCGCATTACGTTTTTTACGGCATTTGTCTTTACAACATTGGTGATAGCAAAGCGTCGTCAGAAGTGTGACTCGCTCTGAAACTGGTTTTAAACGTTTTTAAAAGGAGTTCCACAGGCATGCAGGAGAATGACGTAAATGACGCATTTACTCTAGCAGCAATTTTCTCCCACGTAAATTCTCTCTCTTTGCTGCTGCCTTTTTATTGTGGTGGTGAACCTACTCTGAGTTGATTGAACCAACTCATATCAGCTGTTCTGAAACCGAAAACTCAAAGTTTCCCATCTCAGGGTACATCAACTCAGACATCAGGGTCAGTCTCAGAGTTTGTTAAACCTTCTACCTGAAATACCACCCTGGCCTTGTATCCACATAGCCAGAAAAAAAAAGTATTACTATATAGTTCAAACATACTTCTTAAAGTCACTACAGCACTGTTGATAATGCTTTTCTATATTTGAATTATTAACACATTGTATCATTCGACTGTAATCTGTCAAAATATAATGGTCACTCCCTTAACAACTTGTCATGTTTTCGTTTCTCATTGAAAATTAATAAGACATCTATGTGGCAATTACATACACAACTGTTGCATAGGTTAGGTTCAACTCCTAGAGTTAAGAGATAAGTCTAATCACAGTATGGTTAAAACCATATCTGATTTAACTAATGCAGCAGGTGTGGCTAAGTCAGAGGTCTCCCTGAGAACAAGATTGTGTCCTGAGGGAGAGCGACATGGAGGTGGTGTGCTGCAGGCTGCAAACGACTCTCTTCTACACAGAGAACACTACTGAAAACAAAGACGCTGAAAGACTATTCTTGTTTTTCCCACATAACAAACTTTTGTGAATACACCTTTATAAAACAGCACTACAACAACGAGAAAAGGCGGGGCTGGCCCAGTGAACGCGACGACAGAGATGACGAAGATGCGTCGTGGTCACTGGGGCAGGCAGCCGTCTTCAGACGCGAAACCATGCAGATTCTGGGTGAGTCAGTTTAACACAGTACAAACCCCTTTAGAAGTATGAAAAACAAATACACTCATTGTTAGAAAAACTAAACAACTCTTCTTGTTTCTGTTAATATTAAACTATTTGCATGATAAAAAGCCAAAATACTGCTGACGTTCTCACAAGATAAATCCTGGGAGACAACATCGCCTTTCAGTGATTCTGTCCATTCCTTGATAAATAATTATCTTAACAACTTGGTCCTTCGAGCCGGATCCCAACATCCTTCCCCTCCTTCCAGGTTTTGGGTCCTGAAACCAGGCAAGTGAGTCTCATTCTCACGTTGAACACAACACGTAGGGAGAGAGAGACAGGGGGATTAATGTTGCCGGCTAGTTTAAGCAGCTGTGTACCTTTGGTATACCATTTGTAACAAAACCAAAGCATCACATACAGACAGTGAAACTGTGCTATGAATATATTAAACCAATTAAACAATTAACAGCATATTCATGGCCACAGATGCAGTGTTCCACCTGAGAAAAAGTAGGACAAAGCAATGATGATCCCAGTAGTATTTTGTGCTATTTTTCTTTTCTTGACATAAAAGTGTACCCACAGCTCTGTGTGAGTCCTAATTTGCCCAGAGCAGAAATATTGTCTGTGCACATTTAAGAAGCTGCTGTCAGAACTGGGTCTGCTGAGCTCCGGAACTTTTTCTATCTGGAGCTTTCTAAAACTAAGTGACGCAACAACCATCACTGGCTAACTCCCAACCAGATATGTTTGAGGCTTATACTGTAGATTTAGCACAATACTTTTAATTCCTGTTAAACACGTACGCTTCTATACATTTTTGAGAGGCAATAAAAGGCAGAAAATCCAAGTGTCTGTCCGATTTGTCATCCCAAATACAGTATGTAACTCCCTTTGTGGTGATAGCTCAAAACTCTGGATTATGTTTAAGGACAATGTTTTTAACCAGTGTACCAATGATTTTAGAATGACTTATTTCTATGCATGAAGACTACAGTATGGTTAAGGTTAGGGAAGTGTCATGATAGTGGCAAATAAACTATGTTTAAGGTATTGTTAAGGTCAATGTTGCTTGCAGGCCAGACGGGACACAAACTCTGGTTCGATCTTTTCCTAAACCTAACCAAGTAGTTCAAACATACTTATTTCAACCCAAACTACAATCTTTTCCTAAATCTTTTGTTACCTTAACAGGTTCTGCACTGACAACAGACAAAAATTGTGCACAAGCTTTTAATAGTATACCATACAAACCGTTGTATGAGGATACGTTGCATGCATACACCAATGCCCAGCCTGCATTGGATTACAAAACATCACAAATTCACTACAGTATATGCCGGTATAATCGTGCTGTATATACATTTTTAAACAATAAAAAAATATCACTGACAAAGACATTCACCAAAGAGGAGAAATACCGGTTAAATAGTCCATATGGCCTTCTTTTCCAGGCTTAAGTTAGCTAACTTAACCACTTCAAATGCGAACAACCGTGATCATCTTAACATCAGAACATTTCATTTTATAGGAAAATTGCTCTCTTAAATCATCATAAATTGTACATATTAGGCTGGTTTCAGAGAAAACTAAATTCCATACCAGGGTCCAATTATTTGTAATTATAGCCTCATTAGCAATGCTCCCGTACAAAGCAATCATCATTGTCTTAGTGGGTTCAAAAGCAGTGTGTGTTAAGCATTGTATCCTCGAGAAGTACTGATACATGTATCCTGCAATATATCTAGCAAAGAACATGAAGAACCAAGGCTGAGATTTAATTCCCAGCTGTCTGTTCAAATGAAGCTAGACCTGGCGGACTGCAGAGTAATGTGAGTGTCATTGTCTATTTTTGGTACTGCGTGTTGGACTGAACCTTCGTCTCTCCAGGTGGTTACCCCGCCTCCCACCAAATGCATGTTGGGACAGGTAACAGAAATAAAATGGTAGAAAAACAAATGAATGGTTGTTACAGGCATTGTCAGCAAAAATAAAAAGAAACGTAGACCTGATTCCTGCAAGCATATGTGCAGTTTTTAATACTTTCTCTGAATTCCAGTGACTAGTGAGAGTGAGGAGGAAAGACAAAAGGACATAGAGAATTGCAGAAGGTAATGATGGGGAATTAAGAAAAGGGTGAAAACCACAGGAGATGAAGTAGAGAGAAGGGCAAAAAGGAAAGAAAAGATGACAATATGAAGACAGGACAGAGAAAGGAGAAATAAGAAATAAGAAATGTAAGGAGGGGAGGGGTGAGGAGACAAGTGACCAAAAGAGGACAGAAAAAGGCAAGGAGCTAAAAAATGTGATGAAAATCAGCTGAGAGGAAGGTAAAGAGAAGGTAGGGTGGGGGAGGAGGGATTTATAGAGGAGGCAGGAAACAAGGTCAGATAGGAAGTGAGGGAAGAGAGATAGCGAAATGACAAAAAGGAGACGAGGAGCTGAGCGAGCGAGTGAGCGATTGAAAGGAAAAGATAAGGAGGTGGAGAGAGGTGAAAAAGAGGAGAACTGGGACAGAGGAAGATAGTGAGAGGGCGAGGAGGAGAGATAGGAAGGAGGGAGGGAGGGAGGGGAACGGAACAGTCCGTTTTCTCTGTTCCCTCGCTTAACTCTGAACCCCTTCTTGTGTGTGTGTGTGTGTGTGTGTGTGTGTGTGTGTGTGTGTGTGTGTGTGTGTGTGTGTGTGTGTGTGTACTGTAAGTAGACCAGGACACAGAGGTAAACCAGGCAGTGATAAAGTGGTTGGATAAACCTGCTCATTACACCTCTCCTTTCTTCCTCCTTTTCTTTTCCTCCCTCCCTCATTTCTCACTCACTCCCTCTGTCCCTTTTTCACGATTTTCTTCTTACCTTTATGCCCCTCTTTCTTCCGTTCCTCTTCACCCCCCCTCTCTCTTTTTTTCACTCTCATGTTCACTCCTCCTTCCTCATTTCCTTCTATTTCTTCTTGCATTCTCATTCCCTGCCATCTCTCCCTTCTTCCCTCTCTTATCCCCTCCGCCATACTTCATCGCTTCCTGTATCGTTTCATTTTGAATCTCTTCTCCCAAAGTCTGCCTCTTGGTTTAATCTCATGCTCACTCTACCTCCATGCCACTGTGTCTCTGCTCTCTTTTTCTGTGTCCTCCATTCTCTTTTTTCATCTCCATTTCTCTGCCCATTTCTCTGGTATCTCTATCACCCTTCTTTACTTTGTCTCTCTTTCTCCAGCTCTTGGTGTGACTAAACATCTACGTCTGTGTGTCAAAGTTTGAAAAGGGGCAGAAACTAAGTATAGTCCGCTGCAGGAGAAGTTTCTCCGGTGTTTATAAAGGGAATCTTATCAATCATATTTTGAGAATTTTGCAGCAAGTTCTCGCACTTAAATTACAAAACTGGTTTGTCAGTGTTTTTCAAAAGGACCCAAGATCTTCACCAACACATACACAACATAATAGATATTAACACAACACAATAGAAGTAAAATAAATATTCAAAATTCTACAGGTTTTGTTCATGCATTGAAGCTCCAAGTGATTATTCAAAGTGGTGAAGAGGCTAAACCATCACTGGTGACATTGTTTGGAACACAGTTTGGATTCTACATAGACTAAATGTGGGAAATGGTGTGCCGCAGCCATAATTCACTTAAAGTAAGAAGACAGGTGGAGTTTTACATAAGAATCTTGCTGAGTGCAGCTTTAATGTGCTTAAAAGCCATTTAAAGTTTAAACTCATTTACTAAGTCAATATATCTCACAATGTGTGTGTGTGTGAGTGTGTGTGTGTGTCATAAATGTCCCCAGTGTAACAGTTTCATTGAGAAAAAGCTGAGGCATGAAGGGTAAGGCGCTGCCCTCACTAAATGGGAGTGGCTGGCAGCCGGCCAATCACAAAGAGGGGGTGACCATGAGTGACAGCTGGAGAGAGAGAGAGAGAGGCAGAGAGAGAGAGAGAGAGAGAGAGAGAGAGAGAGAGAGAGAGAGAGAGAGAGAGAGGCAGAGTGTGAAGAGCTCTTAAGAAAAACTGAATGTCATCTACCACAAGTGATGCAGTCACCCTTGAACCAATCATGAAGGAGTACTCCATTGTTCACTCATTCATTTTTCACTTTATAATGCATTCATTCAACTGTATCCATAACCAGCCTTATATATATTCTTGAAATGGGGCGTTGACTTGTGCTTTGGAGGGCACGGAGTACAGTACAAGGCAACATTACAGTTTTACTACAGACACTTTTCCAGTTTGTTGCATTATTTAATCTTTGCAACAAACACGTTTCAAGTTTACTTAATTTATATAGGCTAGCACTTTAAAAAAAAAAATCTGCTTTGCACCAAAGTGCTTCACAAAGACAGACATACTGTATGTATACAAGCATGAAGACATTTGTGCATCGATGTTGTGGAAATGAAAACAACATTAAAATAGAAACAAATGTAATCCCAGGGAAACAGATAAAACTGATTAAGCACAATTAAAAGCCAGAGAATAAAAGTGAATCTTAAGGTTAAAAAGCATCCACAGACGTGGCATTCGGTAGAGCTATTCCAGAGCTGAGTAAACGCTACAGAAAAAGCCTTGTCCCGGTCCATGACCGGGTGAACAGCAAACTGTTGTAAGGGGGGAGAAGTTCTGAGGTAGATGTAGGGGCGAGACCATGCAGATATTTGTAGACTAACTAGAAGGATTGTGAAGTTTATCCTGAAATAAAAAGGGGAGCCAGTGTAAAGATGCAAGGATATGGGTGATGTGGTCTTGTTTCTTGGACCTTGTTTATTACCGGGCAGCAGCGTTTTTTGAACTACTTGTAAACTAAACATGGTAGAATGGCAGAGGGAGTTACAGTAGTCCAGCTTGGATGACATTAGTGCATTAACAAGTCTTTGAAGATCTGAGGGCGATAGGAAATGCCTAATTTTGAAGATTTTCTGAGTTTAAAGAAGCTGGACCTGACAACAGAATTTGACTTACAGTCAATACAAAATCATCAAGTATAATTGTATGACTTTTGGATTTTTAAAAATGAAATCTTTTTCACTAAGTTTGATCATTTGTCTTTTTTGTCTCAGTCATTGACAGAAATAATCATGTTGGGCGCCCGGAGAGCTTAGTTGGTAGAGCGGGCGCCCATGTATAGAGGTTCACTCCTCGACGCAGCGGGCCCGGGTTCGACTCTGACCTGCGGCCCTTTGCTGCATGTCATTCCCCCCTCTCTCTCTCTCCTTTCATGTCTTCAGCTTTCCTGTCAATAAAGGCCTAAAAATGCCCAAAGAATAAAAATAATCATGTTTAAACTGTAGCTATTATGCTGTTTCAATGCTGGTGAAAAGCCCAACATCTAACTCACCAGCTAAGCAACAATGCATTCACGTGCTGTACTGTAAGATAATTAAACCCATAAGGACAAACAATACAAGTGAAATGAGCCTCTGTGAAGGCTAAAAGTTTGCCGTTTCAGATTGACAATCGGATTATTTTCAAATAAAAAAAAAGGCTTTCTAAATGTCCACCAGTGACATTATCTCCATGCTGTGCAGCCCAAACCTAAACACACCGCCATCCAACAAGGCCTTCTCTCAGAGCAGAGAAATGGCTGTGTCATTACAGGAAGATAGCTGTTACTAAGACTATTAGCTAATTGATAGGCTGACTGACTGTGTTGGCCACTGCTGCGGCTGACGCAACAAAAACAAATACGCCCAGCTTCTGCAATAATCATTTTGGATTTCAAGAGAGGTCTCCAAAACACTCGAGAAGTTTCCTTTGAAAGAAGAAAGAAATGCGCTTCTGAATTAGGCTTTTATTCCTTCGGAATGCATAATAATATCATTTTCTAACATGTATGTGTTGCACTTTAATTTTGAAAGTACATCTAAACTCCTTGCACATCCTGTAGGTGGGAAAATCGCTGAAAATGCAAACCTGTCCTCACAAAATGTGAATGGGCTCGAATAAAAGATTAAGATAAAGCCAGCAGAGAAATAACCCCCCTCCACCCATCAACCCCTCATGGGCCAGAAATCAAAATCCTCCACCTCCAAGCCCATGGTTTGATTTACAGCCCTTCCACTGTAATGGTATAGAAGTGGAATAATAACAATTTGTATCATAGCACTGTACTCACACTCTAGATTTCACCAGATGTGTATAAATGTAGGAAGAAGGTTGTTATTTTGTTAAAAAGAATCACCTTCATAGGAGGAAAACGCAGGGAACGAAGCTGTCAGTAGCTGTCTGATCACACGTGTGTTGAATGTGGTGGAATGGTTAGGGTTAAGTCTTTTAATACTGTATGACAGTGTGTATTAATGCATGAAGTACATGCATTTCCCTATGCGGGGTTTTGGAAAAGCATATTTGTTTAAACTGCTGCCTTGTGCACAGTTCACTCCTCAGAGAGAACAAACACGTTCCCCAGTGGAATTCTCCTCATTAAAATAAAGGACGAATCAATGATTTCTAAAACTTCTATTTATCCAGGAAAGGAAACTTGCTGAGCAGTCAGGCGTTTCCTGCAGAGAATCGTTACAGTCTCTGCTGCCCATTTATACTCGTACTCATATTTACATCTGAAATCTCCCCACTATTACCAACTGTAAATGGGATTTTGTTTTTTTTGCATATGGGAGTCATGTAATTGGTTAACCATGGACTGATGGAGAAAAATGAAAAGAACAGCAAGGTTTCATTGTGGTTGACTTTGTAACATTTACATTTTAAAGTAAATATACCACTAATACTGCTGCAGCTGAGAATAACTACCAGGAACACCAAAAGGCTACAGAAAACTTGACTCATAGCATGTTTGCGTTTAACAAATGTCTTATTTTTCCCAATGTTTATCCCAATATAACATGATGACACCGGTGGTGTGTTTGTGTATGTGTATTTGTTTTGGTATCAGTAACCGATTCATCCGGGCAGTCCTCTACTGACACTTTGTGGCCACATGAGATACTGCAGAGAATTGCAGACTGCCTAATTCTGTATTACCACACACACACACACACACACACACACACACACACACACACACACACACACACACACGCTCACAGAGCTGCAAAGTAACTAAGCACATTTACTGCTCAAAGACTAAGATGGCTGTTCACATGTGAAACATATACATTAGCCAGTTATCTTGAGAAAGAGAAAGCCTGGGAGAAGAGGAAAAAAGCTCTTTACCGAGATGATCTGTAGATGAGGATTTGTTGTTTGTATATACTGTGTGTGTGTGTGTGTGTGTGTGTGTGTGTGTGTGTGTGTCTGTGTGTATGTCTGTGTGTATATATACACACACACTCACACTCACACTTCACCTTCACTAATCCCTGCCTCTCTCTCTCCCTTCAACTCTCTTCATCTTCTCTCTGCTTGAGGACTTTAGTTTTTAGTCCAGTTTCTCTTATCACAGTGACCTCTCCTGAAGCAAAAGAGCATGTTCTTGACCTGGATGTTTGTTTAGAGAAGTACAGTGAGTACTCTTGAATAACTGCAAGGCAATCACATACCAATATGTTTCCCATGGCAAAGTTACAATTATGAAAATCAAGTCAAGCTCAAGTATCTATTCCAGTTTGTTCAGGCTGCAGAGTCAGCACTCCCTATGTTACTGTAATGCACAGCTTATAACATGTAACAGAGACACACAAATAAATGTTTTAATTTATTAAAAATAAAAATAAAATGCTCTCGTCATATAACCACCAAGAGGGTAGGAAGTAACTTATAGAAAGTAATCAATCTTACAGCACACAAATGCCACACTTTTCCACCTTCGCCGTAAATACAAGCAGCCAAGTCGGGAAAAAAACATTAATGCCAGCCTCCTAGTTGTAAGTCAGAAATAGGAGGACTTTCTGACTAACTCCCACTTGCTGAAGGAACAAGGTTCAAACAAAACAGTGGCATATGAAAGTGCAAAGCCACTAGTACTGGCAGGTACATCGAATGAGAGAATAAATGAGAACAGCAAGGGGATACATAAACGTCATTAATGAACACAGACACTTTTGTGTTGCTCATTTAAAAGGTTTGTTTGTATCCGTTTCACTTGTTAAAAAAATCGTAACTCACAATATAAGAATTAAAATAAGTTGGAATATTGGGAGGGGTTCCTGTTGTTGAATGCAGCATATGCCCCACCTAGGCCACCCCATTCTGCCATGGGCCTCCAAAGCATGGAAACTGGTTTTCTAACCCTTCATTTAACTCCAGTGTGTGTGTGTGTGTGTGTGTGTGTGTGTGTGTGTGTGTGTGTGTGTGTGTGTGTGTGTGTGTGTGTGTGTGTCTGTGTGTGTGTGTTTTCTTGTTTAACTATATTCGTGGGGTCCAAAAACCGGGAATACAGTATACTTGTGGGGTCCGGACAGCTTTGTGGGGCCAAAATGCTGGACACCACAAGTTTAAAGGGCTGTTTGAGGGTTAAGACTTGGTTTTAGGATTAGGGTTAGAATTAGGTTATGGTTAGGGTGAGGGTAAGGGTTAAGGTTAGGCATTTAGTTGTGATGGTTAAGGTTAGGGTAAGGGGCTAGGGAATGCATTATGTCAATGACGGGTCTCCACAAAGATAGTGCCACGCACTATGTGTGTGTGTGTGTGTGTGTGTGTGTGTGTGTGTGTGTGTGTGTGTGTGTGTGTGTGGGTGTGTGTGGGCATGGTGCCCACATGCGTCACAGTGTGTCAGCATGACGCATTTGGTCCTGTATCACCTTGCTGTTACATATACACACTCAGAGAGGAAAGAAGAGAAGAGGGAGAAATCTGATTGAATACATCAAACACATCACAGGTAACGTGATCACTTATCAGCATCAACACAAGAGGGCAGCAGAGTCCCACATGAGGACTCCTACACCTCCTCCGCACACTAAGCTTTGGGCATGTGTGTGTGTGTGTGTGTGTGTGTGTGTGTGTGTGTGTGTGTGTGTGTGTGTGTGTGTGTGTGTGGGTGTGTGTGTGTGTGTGTGTGTGTGTGGATCTGAGTGGTTGTCAATCAAAGAACAACCAGACCTTTGATCCACTGCCTGACTGGCCGGGCAGCGTATGCGTGTGCAAATGCGCATGCCATGTGTTTGCGCGTACGTGCGCGCGTAGGTGGGCAGGTCGAGGTGAAATAAAGGAGGAGGAAGTGGGGTGAGTCACTGAGGATTTGGATGAAAGGGATAAATGACAAGAGAGATGAAGGCTTCTGTAAAGTAAGCCTAATAATATGAGACTGTCCTCAACAGGCAAACAAAGCAACCTCCTGCAATTGTGCGAATACAGTACACAGTATACAATCGGTAGCAACGCAACATTTAAAACCAAGGCAAAAAGTCTTTGGGACGAGGGCAACGAGGACGGTTGGACAAACAAGACATGTGACATCAACCCAGGAGACCAGCTGCGGAGCATGGTGATATATAATATGCCTACAAAGTGCTTAAATTAAAGGAGAAACATTTAAAGTAAAAGAAAGGGGACATTGAAGAGGGATTCAACCTTCAGTTTCAATGACAGTTAATGAGTTTTGATGTTGTCATTAGTTAAAGGTTAGAACTCCAAAACTATAACTCCTGGGTGTTATAATTCATTTTGAGATAGAGAAGTACTGTAGGAACATTTTGATGACCAAAATGATATGTGTGAAGACTGAAAACTGCGGGACTGAGAGCACTTTCGTGGCGGGCGCAGGGCAGGGCAGGGTTGCTGAATGCAACAAATCTCAACCCTGTCTCCGAGAAATTATGTTTATATAAAAACACATTTGTTTCGCTGGTTGCCATGAGCAGAAATTGTATTGCAAGAGTGCATACAGTAAGGAAAATGTTCTCAGTGAACATTTAGCAAGTTTGTTCATTAACAACATTTTGAGGGAAAATAAATGTAGTTCAGGCTTCATTAAATTAATAGTAATTTCTAGGAGACAAATATTCATGATGAAATGCTCCTCACTGTGCTGATGTAGAAATCAGTTTACTTTTGAGCTTGAATCGACCGAACACACTTAATTTCACAAACTTTTTCTAACTTGATTGAATGCAGCCAATCAGTGTGGTGTGAAACATGCTACAGTTATGTCGATAAACCCCAAGCAGCCCGTTTCGAATAGGGGTGGTTGTTGAGCTCTGGAAACTAAATCACTCCTCATGAAAGCAAACAACCTTGGTTGAAGAACGAAAAAATGCCATCAATGTGCTTCGTTGGCATACAGTCATATCAATTTATCACAAAACAGCAATGAGTTGCTGCTAATCAGAATACTAATTCTCAGATTAAAGAAGATGAAGGGGAGACACAGACAGAAGGGGAGACGAGGGAGGGAGAGAGGTGTGTAAAGGATAAAAGATGGAAATAGAAAAGGATGATGAAAAAGGGAGGGGAGGAAATAGAAGGAAAGGACAGGACTGATGGGTGAATGGAAAAGAGAGGTGGAAAGTGAGAGAGAGAGAAGGAGGAGAAATATTAAAATGAATGATGTGCACTCTCCAGGCAGAAGTGCAGCTGGCAGCAGAGTGGCGTCGCCAAGCCAGCAAAAGAAACTGACTGATCCTGGCACTAATACGACACAACAGAAAGACAGTCACTGAGGGAGAGACAGACAGTCAGAGACGGAGGGAGGAACATTTTAAAATATGTCTCGGAGTGCTACTCACACAACCTGTCTCTGACACGTTTAACATGTACGTAGTTTGGACAAATGTGGTTTTAGAGGAAAACATAATTGCTGCCTGGATTGGGTTCAGTGGCAACACAGCAAGTCCAGCAAGAGTTACGCTCTTCTACTGCACAGAAGCTTTATTGCTACAAAAAATAAAGCACTGTAATTTGTATTTATTCCACATATTTATTGCTGTATGCACCACAGTGACTGCTGCTTTATAAGGGCTCCTGCACACTGCCTGCGTTACGTGTCAGTTGCGTGGCGGCTGCGTGGCGTTTTCTGTCTTTGCACACCAGAAACGTGACTGACGCGACGCTGCTGCTGCTAGCCTTGTCTGTACTCATGTATGTTTCCCATAAACATAAACATAAATATATACTGATTTGATTACAGCAAAGACAACGTCGGCAGTATTGACGGTAAAATAGGCTACAGAATCGCTAATTTTTTTTTTTAAATTACATTTATATCTGCACTTATGTCAAAACCTAGAGACGTTCAAACATCACAATGTAATTTATTAAATGTATTCGTGTCAAAATGACATAAACATCTTTTCGTATTCTATTTTCGCCTGGAAACGCTTCCAACGCGCTTGCGTGTCGAGTGAAAAATAGGCGTCGGTCCTATTTTGAGCACGCGTTTTTGCACGCAATTGTGGCGCGGGCCGCGCCTGAGACGTGCGTGTCACGCAGGCAATGTGCAAGCTCTAACCTGTTAACATGGGAACCGAAATAAAAACGGACACGCCACGCAGCTGACACGCTCACGCAGCTGACACGCTCACGCAGCCAGTGTGCAGGAGCCCTATCAGCTGCGTAAGTGTCATGTAGCGTAGATACGTGCCTGATCGTGTGCCTGGCCATGTGCCGGGGAGAGGAGTTGGTATCCTGGGGAATACACAAGACTTTCACCCAGGAAACGTCTTTGTGTCTTGGGACTACTACTTAGTGAAGTGTTTTAGTGTTTTAATCCAAACCACAATCTTTTTTTCTAATCCTAACTAGTCGTTTTGGTGCCTAAAACTACTTCGTTTGAACCCTGATGAGAACCTGCCAAAGGCTAAACCAGTTTTCAAAATAATCTCATGAAGAACAAAGTAAAGCGCGATTTATGGTTCTGCGGAAACTTCACGCAGAGCTTTTCGCCGTAGCCTACATAAGTGGCCTGAAGGTTATACTTGGTGCGTTGGTTTGTGCGTTGATCTCTTTAAGAGAATAGCAGGGCCGGCATGTGTGTCTGTGTGGGGAGTTTGTGGTAGAGCGAGTGAGAGAGTGACGGCGATTAGCTTCAGAGCGAGTACCGACTCTAAAGGCATAGTGGGAGAAACAAAGTGTCTCCCCTGTTCTTTCTGACCCTGGTGGGAAATGTGTAGCAGGAAAAGTTAACCCTCTCCCTGATTTCATGTTGTTTATGGAGAAGGAGAACCAGGAGATGAGTCGGGGGAAATACATCATCTTTGGTCAACGTGGTAGTTTTTGGGTAGGATATATATATATAGTCAACTAGTCTCGCATTTGAAGATACTGCTATACAATAGTTGCTCTCCAGACGTCTTAAAATGCGCATATTTAGATCAGGGAAATAAATCCTGGATATGGGCCTGAACAGAAGTAACCTTAACTGTCTTCTCCCAAATAGCTCAGCACCACATCCAAACACAGACTGTGAACCTGCACACTCTCTTACACTCTCTCTCATTAGACTACTCATGCTCAATGCCTGGTCTGACACTTGTGTCTGGTTATGAAAAGGGGAAGAAAATCACTATATGCATATCATGTTTATTATGCACCTGAAATGAATGAAAAAGAGAAAGTGTGTTCTATCTGATCACACCACCACACAGACAAACACACACAGATTGGCTTGTGGGTGTGTGCTGGTGGTGAGGAGCTGACAGATTTTTGCCAAGAAGTCGTAGCTTTGGCGTGAGGGCACTGCAAATAGCTGCCACCTCCCTCTGAGGAGAAAGAAGAGGAGAGAAATCAAAAGGGAGAGAGAGAAGGAGGACAGACGGACAGAGAAGAAGAAGAAAAGACGGAAAGGAAAAAAGAAGGTTTGGTTATACTTTACTTGAAGGTATCTACATAAGAGTGACATGACACTGTCATGAACTTGTCATAAACATTATAAACAAGTCATAACCGTTTATGACATAATGCTTCTTTTAATAAGTGTCATTCGGTTTTTGTCATGACAAGTTATGGTTATGGTTAGGGTTAGAGTTAGGGTTAGGGTTACAGTTAAGGTGCAGACACACCAACCAGACAGCCGACCCTCGGCAGAAAAGGCAGTTGGACTGATCAGTCTCCCCCGAGTTCGTCAAAAAAGTGCCTCGGAACACACCGAAGCGACGAGACGTAATACGTCTCCATAAAAGCAGGCGCCGCTAATTTGTATTGTCGCCCAAAAATGAAAACCGGCAGCTGATTGGACGAACGCGTCACGTGGGTCTGGTTTCTCCGGAAATTCAAAGACAGACTGTCATGGCGGCTTGTTCAGAATACGATCTCATATTTTACTAAAATAGTTCACCGAAACGGGTTTCTGAAAACTTTTTAAGTGAGAAATAGGCCATACAGTTGCTGAATCTGTCTTCATTTCAGATCGACAAAGGTCATTTTAAAAGACTTTCGTCAGATTTTGAGAGACTCTAGTCACGCTCATTCCGCTCGCCATTTCCGGGTTAGCACTCTACCAATCAGATTGGTCATTTGAGTCCGACTGCCCGCCCCGCCGATTCAACATGTCAAATCGGCCAAAATGAAGGCCAACGGCCCCTCGGGTGGACGACGGCACGGAACACACCGAACAGACTCGAGTCACCGACCTCGCCAGACTGTCCGACGGCCGATTATCGGCTCTGTGTGTCCGGGCCTTTAGGGTTTATGTGTCATGACTGTCATGTGTTCATGACAGTGTCATGTCACTCTTATGTAGATACCTTCAAGTAAAGTGTTACCAAAGGTTTAGTGAATTAAGTTACTATACTTTCATTAATTTTCTTTGAGCCTTACCATGACATCGCTTCAATCAGAATGAACGGGTATTTTTGTGGAGTACTACAAAACCTGCTTGTATTGTACAGTATGTCTCTATGTTTAAGTTTTTCTCTTTGTCATATAATGCTCAACTTCCCAAATTCAGTACACTCTTTCAAAACCATTAAAATAGAACAAAATACAGGCAATAACCAAATTAATAAAAGCGTATTCATCAAAGTGTGAAATTAACTAATCCAGGTTGCTGCACATCAGTGCACATGGGACGTATGAGACAAAATGTGAGCTCAGACACAGGAGACAATCATTCGTAGGTGACACATTTAATGTGCCATGTATTCATTTAAGGGTAAAGCATTATAATGTATAGTTCCCTTGGGTTGCAACTAGTTTTTTCTCCATCACTAAACTGTCAGCATGATAGCAGGTGTATGTCTTTGCAGGGCAGGAGACCGCTGATTTGATAAATCAGGATTGATGTCATCCACAGAATGTGACCACAGGTGTCACGATCACGTTCTCTTCGTCAGCTGTGCTCAAATTCAGCAGTCTTTCCACTTGATACACACAGAACTGATGTGTTCATTTTGTTTGATAATTATGTTCTCGTTGGTAAGGAGACTTTTTAAGGACGTCTAAAAATGAAGACAGATGAGTGATTCCTCACATAAAAAAAAAAGGTAATTGAATCCACCAGTCAGAATGATTCCTCCTTGCTTATTTCTCCTTGCTGGAGGCTTTTAAAAATGTTTAAATGTCAGTGTTTTAATGAGGTCTGTCTCACTCCAGTGAAATCACAAAATCCAAAAAACAAATAGCTACTATCCTTTCTAAATCACAATGTCAAACAGGAAATGCAAGCTTGACAAAAACATCTGTTGCCTCAACATATTTCCGTGCTCGGCAGGTTAACTCTCCCCTCTGACCCTGCACAGGCGCATGGCCCGTCCAGCCAAGTTTGATCAAAATACGTTTTGTTATGAAAAATATTCAAATGTATGTAAAAAAAAATAAATAGTTGTGTGTGTTTAATGTGTCTTCTCTTCTGATTAAAACGAAACTGTTTAAACCATTGAATAAGGATTATAAGCCTGAATAAGCCTTGGAACGGTAGGTGGTTGCTATGGTAACAACAGGCAGACTCTCCGGGCTGCCTTGAGCAGCTGACGTTAGCTAGCTGGCTTTTTAGACAATGTACCATGGATGTGTTAAGCCAACCCAGTCTCACGGCAGTTTGTGAAATGGTCACGTTATTTAATCTATTGATTCGTGTTCACGGGGACGTTTTTCTGGTTTTTTTCGCGGCCGTCTCCTGGCGTGTGAGGCGTCCTTTCCCTGTTGTCTTCCTAATCACAACCGTCCCGTTACTGTCGCGCGTCCCCAGTGGCCGCCTCCCGGCGTGTGAGGCGTCCTTTCCCCGTTGTGTTTTTCCTAAACCCAACCTCTGAACAGATGGTTCCCATTTCGTGCTGGCCACCACGAAAAAAACGAGATAAACGTGTTGTTGTACACGAATCAATAGATTAAAAATAACGTCACAATTACACAAACTGCCGTGAGACCGGGTAATTACAGGAACTGCCGAGACCGTGTTGGTTAAGCAATGTACTGTTAAAAGTTACCGCGACAACAATAACGGCTTCTCTTTAAAGTGGTATGAACAGTTTTCTTGGATGGAATACAGTGTAAATAAGGACGAGCTTTTCTGCAACGTGTGCAGACATTTCCCCAGCGGAGCTGACAGCCCATCAGAGAGAGAGGAGTTGGAGTGCTGGCCCTCACAGAGGTAACATTAAGTAAAACGTCTTTCATGCTTCTTGCGTTATTATTTAAGTAACCTAGTAACCTTCCTATTTAGTAAGAAATTGTGAACACTGATGATGGCTTCTAGCTGAAACGCGTTTGTGTTTTGCCCACATTAAATAAGAAGGTAACTTATCTGTGAGTGACGTAGTTTTTAGTTTTCTTTGATCCTGTCACTGTCTAAGATTTGGCGCCTTGCTGGCCACTTTTCATTATATCGTTCATAATTCAAACAATGCTTGGCTGGAATCATTCTTTGATTTTCTTTTACTGCTGGTAGCACATTTGCTGCTCATGATCTGACCTGAAGCAACAATGCTGTTATGAATGCCCAAAGGATATGTTACATGTGCAATTTCTGTCTGATGTAGGCTGCTCTATGTCATGCAGTATGTAAACGCATTCTCTGCTGTTTGGGTTCATGTTCAGTTGCCAGTACAGCTGCCAGAGCCAATACTGCTGGTTCTGCCGGTGCAAATATATTTTAGCCTGAATAGGTTAAACTTGACAGGTTTTTGTGTAAAACTTTTTAGACTGAGCTTTGTTGGTTGAGCATGTTGTAGACAGTACTGCTATTGCAGTTGCAATGCAGTATGTTGGAAGGTAAAATTGTTGCTGTTGCTGTGTCCTTTATGCTACTTCTACTTCTTTTTGAAAATAGCCCACTCACTTTTGTACTGGCCCGCGCAAAATACTATTTCTGCCTACGCCACTGACCCTGCCTTTGCCTATTTTTGCCTCATGTTTTCCAAACCACAGGCTTTCTCAGCATACTGTGACCCTTAGGAGTGTCACAGCCTAAAAAGCCCATTTACAGTAACTGAGCGCTAGTGGCAGCAATGAAAGAAACACAAGAAAGACCAGGACAGTGTCTGGTTTGACTTTCAAGTCTAGCTCTAGAGTCCAAAAGTTGTGTCCCATTTGAAAATAAAATATAGCAAAAGACAAGTCAAAAATACATTAGAGAAGAAAGAAACATTAGAGTGTAAAAAGAAATATAAAGCTTTATAGCTATAGCTTAAAGCTTCTTTTTTTTAGTCACGTTATGCATGGCTCTGTGGATATCCATGGTTCTGAATGGTGTATCCTAATGACTTTGGTGATCTACTGACTTTTCCTCAAGCAACACCCTAATGTTGAAATTGTTGGTTTTGAGTGAAATGTCTTAACTATTGGACAGATTGCTATGCAATTTGGTAGACACATTGATGTCCTCCTCTGGATGACTTGTAAAAACTTTGGTGACACCACCACTAGGGCAAAATGTCAGTCTGTCCAATTGTTTGGAGTGTGACCAAATAAGCGCAAAACTAATGACATTAGCATGATAATATGTTAAACTAACATTAGCCTTTAGCTCAAAGCACCACTGTGCCTGAAGTACAGAGCATATTCTTAGTCTTGTTTGACTTTACCTCAAATTTGTTGAATTTTAGTGTGTATATTTAACTAAAATTGTAAATGGAATGAGAACATTTGAAAATGTTGAGGAGAAAATAGGGAATAGAAAGTAACGGAAATATTTCATTTGTGCAAAGACAAAGAAGAAGGAAATCTAAGGAATTGACACTAAAATGACATACAGTAAATAAACATAACATGGTTTTTGAACCAACAACCAATGCTTTCATCATTCTGGTCAAGACAGTCTCCAAGCACACCCTTAATCCAACAGGCTCCACAGTCTCCAATCTTTCCGGTTTATGAGGCAGAGCCTGTCACCCTGCCTTACACACCCTCCTCTGAAACTGTAACTGTCCACAGGGTACACTGCAAAAACAACATGAATTGTGAATGGAGCACTGGGGCCGCTTTCTATGTCCACTTTCTATTCAGATGGATTTTTACTGATGCCAGGACAAAAAAGGTATTGTATTTCCGCAGTCTTCCCACTGAACTACCAACTCAGAATCATAAAAGCTCACATCACAGCAGACACTACAGTCTCCGTAATAACACTGCAATTATTATTTCATACCAATCCTATTCTATTGTCTTCCATTGTCGTGTATTATCTCATTAATTATATATCTTATATTTATTATCTTTTACCAGTTTTCTTATCTTTAGTTGTTTTATTGGTCTATTTCACGTGCTGTTGTAATTTCCCTCCTGGGATCTATCTTCTCACATTTCATCTCATCTTAATTAACTAATATGTTCTTTTGTTGTTGGATTGATTTTTCATCATTTTTTGGCAACACAGGGAATCTGTGTGTTCTGCGAATAATGAACCCATTGAACTGAACTTGTGCCAGAGACGGCGAGACAGCAGAGACATGTGATGCAGCAGAAGCAGTAAACATGCTCTCAATCTCAATTGAGGGAGGGGGGGGGATAATGTCAGAGGAGAGATGAGCTGGTCCTGTTGCAGTAAATGCCATTTGGGTGTGATCAACTAGTCAGCATCGACTACTTTAGAGTCTGAGAGGGGGCCATTAAAAGAAAGGGAGTAACAGAAAGAGGAAGAGGCAGACAGACACACGGTACAGAGGGTAATAAAATCCATCTAACCTATCGGCAATCCTTCCATCCATGGATCGACTGCGTGATAGGGTAAGTGGGGTTTTAACCTGTCATGTCTAATAAAAATCATTTTAGCCCCCCCAGGCTTCTCTGACACACCTGGTCCGATCTGCAACTGGGTCAGCAGCTGTCTGCCTGCCCGTCTTTCTGCTTGTTTGTAAAAAAACAAGGCAATATAAAGTCGCTTTCTGTCACCACCCGCTGCCTCTGTTACAAGGCTCAGGACTCAAGGACATTTGCGCCTTGTGACAGCAAAAGCAAAGTTTTATCAGTGGCTGGGAAGGGAGTAAGCTCAGGGAATGTTTAGAGCGACTGTTCTCAACTGTGTGGCATCTTGAGTGAATAGCCTGCATGCTTTCTTTGCAGCCAAACTCACTTTTATTTCACTGATTACTTCCTCTTCTCTGTTTGAAGGTGTGTTAGTCAATCACATCAGCTGCTGTAGTGTGTGATTGTAAGAAAAAAAGCTGCGAGTCTGTAACTCACTATTGGGATATACCCAAAGAGCTCATTTCCATTCTAAAAAGATATCTGGCAGCTGTAAAGTGAAGGAAAGTCTTCTTTGGTGGCGCCCATACAATGAAAATCATATGCAATGGAATGCTAACTGCTGTGTTAGTGCAACCAGTTCTCACTCCCAACTGTCAAATATGGCAGCTTGGTTAGTGGCCCTCAGCGTCTGACACAAGGGCACAAGTCACCCTTTAGCATCCCGGGCATCAACCGCAGCGCTGTGGAATTACCATAGACAGTAAATAATGGACACAGCAACGCCATATATTTCTTACAGAGACCAGTGAAGTCACTTTTCCGGTGATGGCTGAGCGTGCTGCGCAGCCTCCAACTGAGCTTGACGACGTAGATGTGACGTGAGCAACGTGTCTGAAAGTTGTAAGTCTTCTGGTAGCTGTGCCAAGAGAAATCTCAATCATTCCCAATCTTGCAGAGACGGAGAGCGTAGGTATGTGTAAGGAGATAACATGGGCACAGGCTAATTATTGCTAACTAAAATGCTAGTTAACATTAGTAATTAAACTTATACAGCTAATGTAAGTCGAAACTGCCTGCGAGTTTCTCCTGACTATACGGTAATTTTTCTACTGTGCGACAGAAAGTCATGTGGTTATGACACAATCGTTAGCCTATTTTTACAAAAACGTCTGCTACGGAGGCATAACGTGAGGTACAAGGTAATGGAGCCTTTTATACATTGTCGTGTTTGTTTAGACATAAACAATGGACAGTCTTTAAATGCTTCAGATGTAAAGTTATTCGCTGTCAAAGTGACGCCAAAATGAATGGGAGTCAATGGGAGGCTAGCGGAATGTGATGGCTTGTTAGCCTCAGAATCTCCCAATTGGAGGTACGCTTTCCAGATGTTCGTTTAGCCCCTTGGGAATGACGTAGTGTAAAGAGCACCAAAGTCTGCGTAGGGAGGAGGTCGTGGTGGATCGATGGGCAAAAAGGACTTTCACCCAAGAGACCATCTTTTATGTGAAACCAAAAGTCAATGTTGACTTATTTTAACTTGCGTATGCAAGTTAATTTACTTACGTAATGCACTTAACTAATGTCACATATGAAAGTTACATAACAAACTACTTATTTTTAACTACTTATATTTAACAAAGTATTTTGATTTAATCCAAACCACAATCTTTTTTTTGTCTAACTAAGTGGTTTTGTTGCCTAACCTTACACCAGTGGTACACCATGTGATACGCAGGTATACGCAGTATACCCACTAAGAAAGCTCCAGGATATCCATATACTGTACCTGCTTAGAAATGCCCAATGACACGGAACAACATACTTTCCATTATATTTTTGATATATTTTGAATTGTCATCTGTGTTTTTCTTCTTCACATAGGCTAAATAAAGGTATTTCCACCGTAAATTGGTTCATAAAAGTGTATCCGAATACAGCAAATGAAGTCGTTGATGCTTAAAACTTCCCTGGGGAGGACACCCAGACCCCCCACTATGATATGCCCCCCCTCCCCCAAAGGCAGATTCTGTATATATATATATATATATATATATATATATATATATATATATATATATATATATATATATATATATACACACACACAGTACAGTATACCCACTACAATACCTTAGACTACAACATTGCCCTACACATTGAAAGATGACACCAGAGGGGTACCCAGAGCGAAATTAAATTAAAATGTGATGTCAAGGGGTCCATAAGTGACAAGCTGGGAGTGAGAATGTGTTGGTTAGTGGCATTAGGTTCCAGTTTCAACAAAGTAATTCTAAACTTTACAAACCTCTAAAATACAACACTGATTTCACTACATCATTTAAATACGTTTCAGTGTATGAGACTGCATTGTATGGCGGAGAAAGGCAAAATAAATTCTAAAAATGCTGTTTTAAGATGGTTCCTTCTTAGCTTGCAACCATGTCAATGTGATTATCAAAATACAGCTTGTGTTGTTAAAGAAAACAATCCGTTCCTGAGCTGTCTTTCAGAGCTGTTCAATCAATGAAGACACACAGCTATTGATTTTCTTAGTTGTTTGAGTCACGTTTGTACTAAAAGCTCTGACACTATTTGGACACGATGTATTGATCTTGCAATTAATCTTATAGCTTCCCATTCTTAGGCCACATTACCATATGATGCACCCCCAGTTGGAAAGTTAAGCTCTGCTCTCCATCCTTGGATTGAAATAAATGTTTACAACCAAAGAGCACAGACTAAAAAGGTTTTTTGTTGAGTAAATTCTTATATATATATAAATCAAGTGTTGCTTTATCCAGTCTGTTGCTTTTTAACAGCATAAAACAGATGGAAATGACTCTCCTTCTGTCCATTTGTTCCTTCACCAAACAATATCGTGAGATTTTTAGAAAACTACAACCATATTATATCTTTGTTGGGTAGTTTTAAATTGTGACCATTTGTCTTTGTTTGAAAGTAAATCAGCATGCTCTTTTAAAGGATGCTTCCCTAAATATTACAAAGTTGAATCGATGCAACAGCATTTCTGCTTTCAAAACTCACATCCAAGAGCTGAATGTCAGACAGTTTTTATAGCCGTCAAATGCTTCTATTTGACATGCAACGTAATATGACCCTTATTTGCAATTCCTTCCAAGTTAAGTTTTTTTTTTCCATGAAGACTTTATCTACACCTTTTATTTGATAAATACTGTATGCCCAGAAGGAACTGGGACCTTGTTAGGACTGCTAGATCCCAGATTACTGCAATTAGTGTTGAACAGAAATAATAATGTTTTTCCCTATCCTCTTACCTGTACAGAGCCCTAGGTTAGATGGGTAACAGATAAGCAGATATACATAAGCACATATGAGATATGAGTTGTGCAGGATAATACATAACGTCTCTATGGGAAACAGGAGGAGGAGGGAAGTAGAGAGACAGATAGAGGGATGGACATATTCCCTTACAACCAGGTGGAGGGAAAGCCCTTCTTGATGTTCTGACACAAGCAGATAAGCTGACACCATGCCGCGATTACTATCAGTGTTAGTTCAGCGCCAGTTACGTTCCCCAAAAACAACATTCACGACCTTAACTGCAGTTTAAAGCTCTGCTAGTAAGGTTTTTTTTATATCTACATTGAAAGGGCACACTCGAAGTAACTAACCCACTGAGAATTATCACCCAATTCTGCAACTCTACTTAGCATTTCGGCCTCTTTGAGCTAATTGTTTTTGTTTGACGGCACATTTGCATTTACTGTTTTGGTTCAGTCACTCAGCTCTTATCCTCATTTCCAGCAGGAACCGCTGTTTTCAATGAACAAGATAATAAACCTATTGTATGCTACCTGGTCATGCTTGCATCCCTTAAGAGTAGCGAGTTATTCTGGGACGACCCCCAAATTTTTCTTTTTTAATTCTTCAAATTAAAAGTCAGCTCACTTCTTGATTCTGTGTCAACGTCGGATAAAGTCAGCAACAATGGTGCAGAGTTTTGCTGACAATTTGTTTCCCGATTTTTAAGAAGAGAAACAGCCACCAATGGTTGCTGGATGTATTATTTCCCATATCGAACTGACCGAAAACATTTTTTTGCAGAAACGTCATAAAAGTTTGAATATTGTCCCCATTGGCCAAAAAGTAAACCTATAGCATCATCAAATTATCAAGGAAACTCCCACACAATATAAAAAACACAACTCCTCCCCTTCATAACTCTTTGTTTTCTTAACTGTAAAAAGTGTACTCACTCCCACTGTTTCCTCCTGGCCTGCGGCGTGTTGTGCAGCTTGTGTGCCTGGTGGGCCAGGATGACATCACGGTGGTCGATCACTCCTCCCCTCCGGCGGATCAGCGGGACTGTGGGGTCGTTGCTGCTGGTAACCAGGGACAAGGAGCCCCGGCCAGATCGCACCCCATAGCCGCCACCTCCGCCGGTAAAGGGCACTTCACTGTACTGGTCCACCCGGACGTCATAGACGGCGTGATAGTAGGTGGGGTTGGGGCCAACGCTGCTCCCGCTGATTGGGGGAGGGCGGCAGCGTAGCGGCCGTTGGAGGCCCTGAGAGGAGGAGGAGCAGGATGAACTCTGGGGACACACCACCGAGCCGCCATGGTCAGGATAGAGGGGGGACAGCATGGAGC
Organism: Sander vitreus; assembly: GCF_031162955.1. Lineage (NCBI taxonomy): Eukaryota > Metazoa > Chordata > Actinopteri > Perciformes > Percidae > Sander > Sander vitreus. The sequence continues at coordinate 5,333,101 of NC_135856.1, read as the reverse complement.
TGGAGGAAGAGGAGATGGAGAGAGAAGAGAAGAAACGGACATTCATTACTTAAACTCGTTTCCATTTCAGCTGTTTGGCTAACATTTCTAAAACAGAGTGACTAACATTAAATCCATTAAAGAGCCCCTATTACACTTTTTTGTATTTTCCTGTCTTTTAGTGCGTTATCTAGTTTTTTGTGTATGCTATAGATGTATAAGTACAAAAAAAAAACACGTTTCACTCCAAATGGAGCTTTCTCTCCCACAGACAGCACGTTTTCTCAACTACCTGAAACGCCTCGCCCACATTCCTGTTTGAAATTACTCAATTAGTGATGTCACTGATTGACAATGCCAGCCCTGTTTTTCATAGCTGCTGCCATAGGTGCTGCCTAAGCAAGCACAGCCCACCCAGTGGTTTGTTTGAATTCCGTTGACCAATCACAACAGAGTGGGCCAGCTGAGCAAACAGAGCAGACTAGGCTTTTGGGAAGGTGGGCCAAGAGCTCAGACAGAGCGTTTCAGGTGGAGGCACTGCAGCAGTGGGCAGTATGAGAAACAGAATATGTTTTTTGAACATCAAAGCATGAAAATCTATTCTAATAGACCCCAAGAGTACAAATATCACACTGAAAAAAAGTATAATAGCGGCTCTTTAAACGGTATAAGATTAACGGAATAGATTGCACCTCATAACAACGTAAAAACGTTATACACATACAAGACATTTATACATTTGGTCTTAAAATGTCGACTGTCGATAGAGACAGTGCTGAAAATAGTATTGCATAAATCAATTAGTCAATCAAAAGAAGATTAACAATAATAATTGAATGTGTCAATATAACAAATAATATATTTGCATGATTTTCCAGTGTGGGTATTTAACATCTTGGGCAACTTCAACGTCAATTTTCCTTCGTGCCCAACAATTTTTGTAACTGAAACCGATAATTCGACAAGCAGCGATTGGCCCACTGGTGGAGAGGTATGAACGTAGGCAGAATACTACTTATCATTGTCGCTGTGACTTATGTGCGCAACCAAGTGCAACACCCTGAATGCCTAAAGTGTGCGCAAAGTTCTTGAGGATTAGGGAGGCAGTGGATTGCTGCTATGACTGCTTTGAAATCCATTTCCCTTTAGCCATGCTCGGATGACTGTAAGACCTAGTTAGTCAAGTCAGATTTGATAGTATTGGAAAATGACAAAACTGAGAGTTGCAGCTTTAAATGAGAATGCTGCTCACAGACACAGGACAGATGGATTTCATTTAACAATTTTAAATGAAATTTGGTTGGACAGAGTATATAGGGGCCTCTGTGGAAAAAAACAAGAACTCAGCATTTCACTGTATCAGCTGCAGTCCTTCAGTTATAAGTACAACTCATAATATTCAAGTGCTGACTTTATTATCGGATTACATTTGGTATAAAACCAGTATGATAAATAACCTGCTGCAGCTTTATTGCACCAAATATATTTTCTGTAGCCTTTTTGTGACTGTGTCAAAGTAACATCACCACAACCACAATCCTGAATGTAGAGAGGGACAGTCAAGAGGGAATGCGTTCAAAGAGTATGTTTGTGAATAGAAATTTGAAGAAAGGATGGAATGAAAGGATGTGTAGGGACAGAAGGGCTGAGGTGGAGGGAAGGCTCTGGAGAAAAAGTAAACAGAAAAGGGGAAATAAGGTGAGGGATTTATAGATTAATATGGTGAAAGAATAACAGTTGTAAGTGAACAAGGGAGGGAATAATGGAAACAGTTAATTAAATCCAATGTTTATTCATCATAACAGAATGTACAATGTGATAAGACTTGTTCAGTAAGAGGATAAGGTGCTTCCAAAGATGCTCACTTTATAAACACCAAACGATTTCAAAGTTGGCATTAGCACGAGAAAGAATAACAACGTAACAGATATTGTCCCATAAGCCACCTAAAACCACCCAAGTTTTAGCAGCTTTACAAACGTTTTTTGTACTATTAACTGAATGTGTACTGACATATAAGGTGGTATGGATATTATTGCTGTATGTTAATGTCAATTTTATTAATATAGCACCTTTCATTACACGTAAACCCAAAGTGCTTTACATTAAAAACAGCATACACGTTAAAACCACACACACACACACACACACACACACACACACACACACACACAATGGACCTCAGGTCATCAGGCAGCTTGTTCCAGAGAGCAGGACCACAGTATCTGAAGGCCCCCTCACCGGACCTGGATCTAATTCTGGGTACAGCTAGAAGGCCTCTGCCTGATGACCTGAGAGGCCTGATGTGGTTGTGAATGTCTTTTCTGGAGATAGGGTTGCTGGTCCAGACACTCTGACAGCTAACTGGAACTTATCTTTGAGTTGTACTGTAATTAAATGTCCTGGTAAAACAGGGACAGGCTTTTTTTTGGGTGGTTGGGGGGTGGGATTTATCAGCAACTATAAACTTCTTTATGTCGTCTCCTTTAGTTAAACCCTTGAGAACTTCTAGGCCTTGTCCGCGGTGGTTCAGTGGTTAGCATAGCAAGTAGAAAGCGTTCGATCCCCGGGCCAGGCCTTTCTGTGTGGAGTTTGCATTTTCTCCCCGTGTTTGCGCAGGCTTCCTCCTCTGGGTTTCCTCCAGTTTCCTTCCACTATAAAGACATGCATTACATGAACTCCTGCCATTGGCCTTGACTTAGGTAGCCTACTGGCATTACAATTGGAGTCGGTCCCCGGCGCTGAACTAAGGCTGCCTACTGCTACTGCTATTAGTTAGGATGTGTTTTATATATATATATATATTCTATATATTATATGCAAGTGAACTCAAGGTCAGAACACACAATAAATTGTCATGTTTGTAACAAAGAGACAAGATGTTTGTGTCTTAAACTTTTCTCTAGAAATGAATGTCTATTTCAGGTCTTTCCCGTTCTTGAGTAGTTTGATGAACTTGACTTGCTATGGCAAGAATTCAAGTCAATCCAATTCAGTTGCAGTTTTCTTTACTAATGTTGATTATTTTTTTTGGTCAGCTCCGCACTTTGCTCGCTCTCTCAACTTTATACGTTAATAAATATAAGCCAGAGGGTAGAGTCTGAAAAAAGTAAACTCATTTTTCTTGCCCTTGGTAAAAACAAAACAAAAAAGTAGGTGAAGAATATGATTCCACGCAGAGAGGGGGCGCATTAATAAACCAGACATTCAATAAAGGTGCAGAGGGCAAGCAACAATGAGGTATGGAGACAAACAGAGGAAAGAAAAGAGTGAAAGAGGACACACTCTTAATTAAATGCCTGCAAAGAGTAATGACGCTAACCTGACATTATGATTTTTACTACGTGTATTTGTATTTGTAATTGCAAAAAAAGTTTGTGTCCGTGCATGTGTCTTCATGCGTGTCTGTGCATGTGTGTGTATGTGTGTGCGCGCGAACGTATTGTAAACAGCATTTTTCCTCAACAGTTATCTGCTGAGAGTGCAATACACATTATTTCTTCCTGACATGGTGTAAAGCGAAAACTAATTCACAGAGACAGGCGCACACACACAGATTTACGCTCACACACTGCAGGTACAATGATGAGACATACTGCTATGGTAAGGACTTTGTTGGGTGATTGAGGGTGTGTGTGTGTGTGTGTGTGTGTGTGTGTGTGTGTGTGTGTGTGTGTGTGTGTGTGTGTGTGTGTGTGTGTGTGTGTGTGCCGCAGGGCTTAAATAACATAGGTCTAGTTGTATTAGTGGTAGCAGCAGAGAACACACAAACTCAGGACTTTGCACATAACAGAAAGCAAGGGCAAATTAGAGAACTAACACGGAGGACTCACAACGAGGTGGAGAAGTTATGAGGGGAGATGACAGATGGACGGATACGGGGGAGCTAGGGGGAGCTACGGGGAGCAAGGGGGAGCTCCCCTTAATAAGACATGGGCTCCCCTGAAAACGGGATTTGTGAAATTTTGGGGGGTCTCTTAAAATATTGACAATGTGTCATTTTGACGTGCAATTTCAGTTTTGTGTAATGTGATCATCGTGGATTATTATATGTACTACTGCAAAAATATCATTCATTCATGCATGACGGCGATTTAAACCTAATTCACTTCAATAAAGATAACTATACATGCTATTCTTGTCATGAGCATCAAGGTGTGTTTAGTACATGTTAACTCAAAGATTCGTAGAAACAATATAAACATTGGAGGCCATTAAAAGGCAAAGGCCTTGAAATCTATTCTGCAGTTAACATCATATAGCCATGGCAAAAAGAAAACAAGGCAGTTTAATTAGGGGTCTAAGCCCGAGGGGGCAAGGAAACGCAGTTCACAGATCCAGTGGAGCTGTGGAACCCTATTGTTTTCCTAAGGTTTCTTATTTTTCTCCATCTAAAACTCACGCTACAGGCTAAACCGTACATGGTGGGGGGGTGCCATTTTCAGCACTGGTCCAGATCCCTGCAAGGACCTCGGACAAAGTGGGCATGGCCTATGGGACCCAGGTTTGGATTCACCACTTACACTAATGTGAGCAACTTCAAATTTACAGTGTAGATGTACAATGGTTCACGGACCTCAAATACCAAAAATTACACATATGAACTACTAGGTGGCGCTATAATGACATCAAATATGTTTTTGCCTATAACTCCTACATTACACATCGAACTTTAGAATCCTTTAAATCCACGTATTCCCTTAATCTACCTGAATCTGATGATATAGGCCACGCTCATTTCCACTACGAAGTTTTTTCCCAATATCGCGCAATGTGCAAAACCAACTTTTTCGACTCCTCCTAGGCCATGCTAAGAAACCTGGTAAGTAGCATCTCCAGATGGACCTGACCAAATGTTATCAAAAGAATTTTGCTACGTTAAACTATGCGCAATTTACCACCAAACTAAATTTCGTAGCTATGAAACACAAACTTTATCATATCTCGGCCAAATGAAATGCTATCAGCAAAAAACTTGATTGTTGTTCGACATCCCACTACGATGCTCTGTACCAAATTTGGCGAAGATCAGCCGTTAGGGGGCGCTATAATCAACGATTATTTGTTTTGGCTGATAACTCAATGGATGCAAATGGGACATTTGCGATTGTAATTTATCTGCCGTAGTAATTGCTATCGACACAAAACTTGTGATGCTCGTTCGGCATGCCGCTCTGAGGCTCTGTACCAAATTTGGCGAAGATTGGCCATTAGGGCGTGCTATAGTCAACGTAGACCAGTTTTGGCCCTTTTACTTAATCAATTTTAATGGGATATTTGCAATGGCAACGTACTGCAGACCTTGCGGCTCACACCTCTCGATATTGCCTGACCTTTGCCTCCCCACCATTACCCTTTGGGTCCTGACTCGCACCGGGAGGCTTGGACCCCGTCATAACTGCTTGCAGTTCTAGTTAATTTTGGTTTTACTTAAAAATTGTGTAGCGATGACGTTAATAGCACAACCGATTCACCTGCTGCAAGCCCTGTTAGCACAACTCCCTCCGGGGTGACAACGCAAGAAGAAGCTGAAGAAATAATGTCCTCTCTGGCTGAAGATGGAGGTGGTAACAGCTCGTCAGATCCTAACCCCTCTTGCTCCTCTCTCCTGTTAAATTGGAACAGCCAGCAGTGGGGAGACTGGAAGAGCAGATATACACGGCTTTTTGTTAAGGATGGAAGCTTGCTTAGGCCTAATTAAACGGAGGAATTATGGTAGCCTATTCTTCGGTAGCCTGAGTAACTTTAACCATTGTTCATGTGAAATCTCAAAGACAGCCTGATGCTTTGTTTATATACTATTTGTGGGTGGCTGTATGCTGTTTGACCTATCTACTCCTGTCGATAAAGTATAATAGGGTAAATCCTTTATAGCGCATACACTTGTGTTATGTATCTTTGTAAGTCATAAGTCGCAAGCGCACGACCCCACCAGTGAAAAAAAAGTGGGCTCCCCCAAAGGCCACAGTATAGTTTGAACACTGAAGAAAGTATTGGACAGAAAAAGGTGAGACATTGGGGAAAACAAAAAAAACACACAACCAGCATTTATCCCAATGGCATGATGGAGAGAGTGTCAGGGTTTAGAGAAATGGCAGACCCAGAAATGCAGAGGCAGCAGGGCAGTGGTGAACTTGAGGATTTAATCAAATAAAAAGCAATACAAGAAAAGGAGTCCTGAAGACAGCAGGCAAAAATACGTAGTTCCAAAACGTTGAGGAAGCCAAAAGACCAGGAATCACAAAAAAACTGGAACACCGAGACAAAGAGGGTAGACTTACTCACACGCACACACAATACAATGATCTGACAACAGACTAAAGACAACACAGAGACTAAATACACAAGGTAACCAGGGTGAAACAAGGGACAGGTGACACGAGGGCTCAGGAACAGGTGAAACATCAGGGTGGGGCAGACAATCACAGAGGCGGGAAACACAAGGCAGGAAGCAAAACAAGACATGACATGGGAGAAAACACGACTACATAATAAAACAGGAAACTGAAACATAAAACATACACAACCATGACAGAGAGCACTTTAATAAAAAAAGGTACAGAGCCAGCAAAAGCTGGCAGGATGAGGGAGAAAGAGTGGGAGAGATTAGGGGACACAACAGATGAGTGGAGGAATGACTAATTGCCGAGAGAGAAAAACAGAGCACAGCCATGCAGATGAAGCAAAATCCTCTCTCGCTTTCAGCCATTGTGTCCCTCTTCGTCTCCTCCCGGGGGATTGACAGCAGAAAAGACAAGGAGGTTTCTGCGCGTCTGGATTAGCAGGGAACTTGACATACTGTAGATCTACAGTACAGAGAAGTGGGGAAGAAGGGCAACTACAACAACAATCTACAACTGGAGATATCAACTATTTAACATCTTTTAGACTGTGTGAAACTGGGGACCAAATAGCAATGCTTACCATTTTATAAAAGTGCTTGAAGATAAGTGCTGAAAAAGTAAGATGATTAATCGATTAGTCAAATACAGAAACAGAAAGTTTGCTATGACGTAATCAAACAGGCCGTGTCATCTGTCAATTTCCAACGGCATTTGAGTTTTTATCTGCATTGCATTTGAAGCGTTTGCTCTGACTGAATAATAAGGGGGGTTTTATCCTCACTTTGACATTTTTTAGAAAAACAAAACAACTTTTCAAATACCTAAAATAAAGCCCGCATTTAAAATCCGCTACTTTAGAAACACAGTGCCCACAATCATGATGGAAATTTTCACAGATATTTGTAATGAAACTGCTCAGTTAGTAATTGGGCAAGGAAGTGTTTTCACACACACTTAACTGAATACATTCATTCACCCTGCTGAGCCCTGAAACATCACTGACGTCAGAACCTTCAGTTTCCAGCGTGAAACCAATAAACAGTGGAGATGAGACGGCTCCCTAAATTGAACATGACTCACCCTGAATTTGTAATTGTGATTTAATTCAGAGTATTTTCTTGTATGGAGTATTTTCTCCTATTCCTTTAAGCTGTCTAAAACATAAGGTAGGAGTATGATCATAATGATGTGTTACCTGCAATGTGTGCAGATACACAGCTGTTTCAGAACAGAATAAAGGAAGCATTTGTTTGGTGCATTTAGGAGGGACAGGCAAGAGGAGAGCAATGCCTCAAAGTCACAGAAGCAGGATTTTGATTGGAGGGTCACTGAACTGAATCCTGGGCTGCACCAGAAAAATCTGGCCAGGGGAAACGGATGAGTTAAAACCCTTTCCTACCCTTGAAGCAGTCCTGATCAGCACCTTGGGCCATAATTTATCTAAATGTACTGTGAAAAACACCTTTTCTTCAATACAGTAAGGATTGGGAATTCAGCGGGGGAAGAGCTGACTGGCGAAGATATTTTGCATGTGTCAGGTCAAGAGAGGATGTTTTACTTGACAGCTGCACCCAACTGCATGACAGCATCTTTACGACATAATAGTCCTCAGTATGTTTGTTAATCCTGAAAGGATTAATGTATAAATGTACTGCTTTCACAATAAAAAATATCATATATAATAAATAAACATAACAAATTGGAGAGGGATGCATAAAACTATACAAAAAAAACCTTCAAAAAAAAACATCCAAGTAACTCTCCTTTTACAGTCAGAGAAATTAAACACAAAAATGACTAAAAGTTGTTTCCTGTAGCGTAAACCTTTCTTGTTTCTGTCAGATAATAGCAACAATACAACAGTGAATAGTAATCATGAATGTTGTTAGTCCAAATTCATGTTAATGACAGCGCAAGAGCTCCAAAGCAGATTTAACATGCTGAATCAGCCACACAGCCAACAATTAGGACTTACTAGTGCCAATGGCGTGGGACAATCTGGCCAAAGAGGCTCAACGATGGCCCAAAATTACCCAAGGGTGTTGGAAAACAAACATGTACATAATCTTATGTTTTTTTCTAGGAGAGATGGGTTTGTCATTGTATGATTATAAGAAGACACAGACCAATTAAAACAGTGTGACTTTGCTGGCTGGCTAGCTGCCTCCCTTAGCTCTGACATGTTAGCTACCATTACAGTCTTGCTCCTGTCCACGGATTTTCCTCACACCATCACACAGAAATGTTCCTTCCTGAGAAAGTATTGGACAACCTCTGGTTTTTCAAAACTAGCTAATTATAGCTAAATGCTAAGTCTGGTTCGCACCTGGTTATGAGCTGTCCAGTCCTACCGAGAGAGGTTGACAGATGCCTCCATCACAGAAAAAATGATTTAATTTTTAGCTTATTACTTGTTATCTACCATGACAATCCTGCTACTGTCCTATCCCACCAATATGTCCTCATATTATCACATATAGATGCACATTTTGTGGAAGAAAAAACTAGAAACATGAAAAGTTTGCCAAGTCAATGACAACATAAAGTATGACAGTGGCTCTTAGCTGCAGCTTCAGAACTAATTAAACCTGGTTTGCTCCTGGTACAAAGCTTGTGCTGTCAAGTCCAGTTTAAGTTGACACACCCCTTCCTCCACCCCTTCCTCCAACAAGGATTTACTTTTTAGCTAATTTCATATAAGCTAACTACATTACAGTCATGCTCCTGTCCTAACCTACTTTTTTCACACATTATCACATGTAAATGCTTGCTAGAAACTGATGTAAGTTACCTTCATAGAGTGTAGCTTCGAGCTGAAGTTGAATGACATGTTTTATTTAGGACTTAATAATTCTGCCTCACGCCTTGTGCTGCCAGTCGATAAGTTGACAGTTGCCTTCATGCCTCAAAAAAAGGCTTTATTTGACCCTCTAAACACTTTTAACTGACACTATGCACACAAAAGCCATACATTGTTACACTGATACACTTTAGACCAGTAGAAACTTGCTATCCTAGCAACAGTTTAGCTAATGACTACCCATGCAAACCATCTCTTAAAGGGACAGTACCGGACTCTAACAGCTAACTTAGCCAGCCTGCAAACTAATTAATCAGCCTCTTACCTGCAGGCACAGTGTTAAAACAAAGAAACACAGTATCACCTTTGTTTTAATAGTGATAATATTATGTGCTTTGTTGTGTGTTTTTAATAAACAACAATCAACAATACATTTTCGAACGACAAAAATAACTGCAATTGAAAAAGAGCAGGGTAGGACATTTCTGTTGCTGCTTTGACACTCCCAGCTTTGGTGCTAAATGCAGCAACGTCAGCTAAACCTTTTTTTTTAAACCTCATTTACTGCCATCCTGTGTGATTGACTATGTCCGCAGCTGACAGCACAGTCAGCAGTCAATTAGGAGAGAGGCTCCATGTTGCAAAAGGATTTTATCACTGAACTATGACCAGGATGCACACTTTTAAAATCTTTGACTGTGTGGTGATCTGAGTCTTACACATAAAACATAAGACTCAGTAGGCTGTTATAGGAGTTTATTAAGTGGCAGCTGCTCTGTGGCCATGAATAATAGTTTTGCAGTTCAGTCGATCTGCGTTGCTCTTTGTGCAATGGCTGAAAAATGATGTTAGGGCAGCCAAATTTATCAGTCCATTTCTCAATGTCTCAAGTCAATTTCCTAAACATAACGGAGTGGAAACAAAATGGTCACCAAGTCTGAAAATCAGAGTGAAAAATAATTTAATATCATGTTATGACAAAATTCTCATTTCGAGATACAATGGTTCACAGCAATCAGCAAGTCACTGACAAACTCAAATTAGTCAAACAGAACTGGAGGCCACTTGGTCAGTCACTCATTTGGCAGAGGTAACAGTGATACAGCCTTCCGTTTAGCAGCCAAACACAGCTCCTGATGTTCTGACTGTCTGACTGCCGCTGACATCTTTCTGCCTGTCAACCCCCAAAACACTCTGACCTCTCAGGTCACAGCTCTGTGACTGCCGCATCCATCAAGGAGAAGGTGAATGCTAACAAGCCACACTGTTCCTCCAATTACATCAGCTATGAGGCTAAAACAAGCACCTAAAAATGTTTCCTTTTCCCCCCACTCATATGTGACATTATGATGCATGGTTATCTGGGGAAACACCAACACAAACAGGTAACACTTTACTTGAAGGTATCTACATAAGAGTGACATGACACAGTCATGACTAACCCTAACCATAACCATAACTTGTCATGACAAAAACAGAATGACAGGTACTAAAAGAAGCGTTATGTCATAAACGTTTATGACTTGTTTATTATGTGTATGACACGTTCATGACAGTGTCATGTCACTCTTATGTAGATACCTTCAAGTAAAGTGTAACCCACAAACAAATATGGTGAATATTTTTTTTATATTTTTCTTTTGAGCAGGTATTAGCCCAAGGTGACGTTAGTCACGCCAGTCACTTTATCTAACAACAAATATTACGTATATTGAATGATGCAGTCCAGCAATAGTCTGTTTAAACCTGTGAAAGTATACACTATTCTGTGGAAGGGTATAGTAAATTGTTGGTTGATGACATTTTAATTCACCTCACTAAGGTGAAATGATATCACAAGCAGGACTTTGGATGCTTGCCATAAATTACCTCTTGCTGATTTAGAGGGTGACACTTACGCAGAATAATTCAGCTTTAAAATGTTACTTATTTCCTGTAACATAACATACAATATACACAAACCTCTGACATAGTCTCCTGATATTGTATAAATATTCCACAGTACATCTGTATGTGAGCCTCCGCAGGTGGTCAAGTTGTGTCATTTGTACAGTAAAATGTACATCACATGTCTGCAGAAATGTCCCAGGTGGGAACATTGAGGAGTAAATGAAGTGAGAGTGTTTATGTGTGTAACTATAACTGTGAAAAGGTGTGTGTGTGTGTGTGTGTGTGTGTGTGTGTGTGTGTGTCTGTGTGTGTGTGTGTGTGTGTGTGTGTGTGTGTGTGTGTGTGTGTGTGTGTTCCAGACTTGCTTTAACCTGCTTGCTTTACCATGTAGTTGGAGGTTCAAGACAACTGGGAATACCAACCAACTGCCCGCCATAAACATTCATTCATTTACAAAGAAATTATAATGAGCAGTAGATCATTTTCATCAAGTGGAAAGCTAGCAAAGATGTTTCAACAGCTTTGTTAATTCAGAGGCCAAACTCTATGACAAACCCTTATAACATCAAAACAGGTTGTAAGAAGATCACCCCACCTGGGCGTAAAAAAAAAACCAAAGCTGTTTCCAATTAACAAATGGAGATCAAGTGATTTGGCTTGGGAAAACGTAATTAAATTGTTAATTGTGTCCGTGAGTCACCACGCTAGCTCTGGACATGAATAAATTCAGCTGGCAACATGCTGAGACCCATTATTCTGAGAGAGGTAGCCAAAATGACGAAGCGGCAGAGGAGACAGAGGTATTACTGTAGCTTATAAATCTGAATAACTGATGGACAGAGAGACAGACCTCAACGACAAAGGCACACAAAATAGATGAGGAGGTAAGGTGCCTCTTTTCATCAAAATACAAATAGGCATCCGACTGCTGTTCGCTTTAGTGTTCTGCTGAACCCAGCCGGTGTCTCACAGTGGAAGTATTTACTTTGGGGTTCACCCAAGGGGTGCCACGACACACTGACTCACTCTTGCTTTCATACCGACTGTGCTGCATAAAAGACAGAACGCAGCATGTTTATACTGCTGAGCTCGGTACACCCACGACAACCTTGTTTGATTTACGTCACACGAGTGGGAAGGCCTTCCTGGATCACAGAGAACCAGATATAAACTCAACCAGACATGGGACGGTAAATGAATAAAAAAGGTAGACAAAATGCAATCCAAATCAAATACACAGGAGGAAAAAATATATCAAACGTAAAATTAAACTTGTACAGCTACTGTATATACACCCAAGACGCTCGGTTACATTGGTGCCAGCTGTGTTCCTTTTCTACAGTGTGTTTTCAATCGTGTCACTATTGGCTGAACACAACTAAGTTGGTGGGTGGTGTGGCTAAACCACCGAGCCTGTGGTGGCGTTGCTGACATGAGCATAGCAGCAGGACACTGACAACAGCCATCAGGGAAATGGTCTCCCAAAAATCTGTTCCGAGGGCTCCTTGAAGCATGACATTTGAGTTTCTAGCCAAGAACTGTGTACCGCTGGAGTGAGGGCAGGTTGTGTTGCAGTTATGGGACTTTAGTGTGTCCCCTTCTTCAGGGTAGAGAGTTAGCTGTAAAAGTCAACAATGTCCAGCAACGGAGGCAAACAGAGATAAACAAGATGCATACATTAAGTAAAAAAAAAAATAGATGGTGTAGATAGTGGATATGGGGCTCACGTCAGTGCCATGTTGGATTATACTTAAAATACTTGAGATTAATGATGTTGCAACTGATACCGTAGCTCAGAGACTTGTTTCTATACCCAGTGACGTCTAACGCACAGTGTCTGTGCTTTTCTGTGCCTGCAAATATCTGGTGACTGGTGACATTTGAAGCAGTTTGTCAGTGAACCCATGGACGGTCTGAACGGGTCTCAACTAATGATGTAATGTTCTGTGCCGATGCAACGGAGTGTGTGTCGAGAAATCCCAGAAGTTTTCCGTGAAGCGTGTATCAAGGCTTGTATCGTTTTAGACCAATGATGTCATTGATGACGTCCAAAGCCCCGCAGTTGCAACATCATTAATCTCAAGTATCTTAAGTATAGTCCAACATGGCAATGACGTGAGCCCCATATCCACTATCTACACCATCTATTTTTTTACTTAATGCATGCATCTTGTTTATCTCTGTTTGCCTCCGTTGCTGGACATTGTTGACTTTTCATCGTCTGCTTACTGTTAGTTTATTTTGACAGTTACAGACTCTGACAGCACCACTGCTTTGCCTCATGCTAATAAGGCTCTGTTGAGTCGAGTATAGCTGACAAACAGAGGGATGGAAAACACTGAGATGGATTGACGGACAATGGGATGTAGAGGTGGATAAATTGAGTGCTGAGACAGGAGGGTCAGGAGAGAGATGACCAGAAGAAACAGGCATGAGTGAAGGTGTGAGATTGCATTTAGTAAACATGGATACAAACACACATGCACACATCTGTCAGATCGACTCTAATCCTTTCTACGACTCTGGTTCTGTGGGCGGTGAAGCAGGAGGAAACCAGCTCCCTGTAAAGATTCAATAACATTTAGATCTGGTGATGTTACGTTGATGTCAGGTTCAGGTCAAAGTAGTGAAAGGAACAGAGAGAAGAGGGAATATTTTTGGGCTAAGAGGTACAGTAGTACTTTCAAGAGATCTGTCCATAGAGATTTTACATAACTCACTCATCCAATAGCAGATTCAACACTCTGCTGTGTTCAATAATAGCCTGGTGAGAAAACCTGAATGTCTATCACGATCTTGACTCCTTTAGAAGAAGATTTCTTCTCCAACAGCAGTAGGAGAGCTGTTTTGTTCTCTATAGATACAGGATGGTCTCAGACGTGAAGTATCGGTTCAGTTTGACCTCAACTTGCTGTTCTCCTATCTAAATTATTGAATAAGGGCCAATACCAGCGAGCCCACAAGCATATAAAATAAGCTTTCAGCCTACGTTTCTGTCCTAAAATTACCTTTTAATGGGCATCAAATCAGTTTGTTTTCAGGGTTTTCCAGAACTACACTGTAGCCCTAAAGGATATGAAGAAGTTTCAATCAGCCAGCATGGCTCATGCAAGACAAATGTTATGCAATATATCTTCCCTGCAGTTGTTTTGATATGTGGATTTGGTTGCACAGCCGTCTGTGTTTTGGTGCTTCTGCTAAAAAAAATTTGAGCCGAATGAAGCTCTGTCTCTAAACACACCAAGCCTACAGCTATTTATATATTTATGTTCTCTAGTAGCTGTTAGTAGCGTATTTACATGTACAATTTTCTTTCTAGAATTGTTTTCATTCAATTTCAGGCCTTCCACCATGGGGATTTGCTTACAATTTCTTACTAACTAGAGGACTCAATTTCATATTGTCTTAATTCAATTCAATTTTATTTATAGTGTCAAATCATAACAGGATTTGTCTCAGGACAGTATGATTTTAATATATTAGATCATAAAACATGAATACATTTGCATGCTTAAAACATAAATACACATATACACCTCCAAGTGTTATCACATTTCTTCACATACGCCCCTTAGCTCCTACCTTCTACAACATATACAATAATTATTTAATCCAGATAAGTACATTTCCAAATTAAAATGTTATTTCTATGTGTGCTCTCTCCGTGTGGATTCAATCTCCACAATACTGTTTCAACAAACCCTTAAGTTCGTTGACAACCAAATATTTGTATTATATCTGATTTAATTAGATGAATCTTTTCTATGTAAATGACACTAATATGTTTTATCAGAAAATCTGAAAATTCCCCACAACACATACAGTGCTGCTCATAAGTATTCATACCCATGCTAAAGTTGACTAAAACGAGGAATAAAAAAATCATCTTTTGGAAATTGATCTTAATGCCTTAATTAAAAAAAAGAGGAAAAATCCGACCTTTAAGGACAACAATTTTTTTGTGAATGAATAATTTATTGTAAATAAATGAATGTTCTTCCTTAAAATACAGGGGGCTTAATTATACATACCCCTATGTTAAATTCCCATAGAAGCAGGCAGGTTTTTATTTTTAAAGGCCAGTTATTTCATGGATCCAGGATACTATGCATCATGATGAAGTCCCTTGGCCTTTGGAATTAAAATAGCCCCCCCACATCATCACATACCCTTCACCATACTTACAGACTGGCTTGGTTTTATTTCAGTTAGCCTAATAGCTAACTGAGATAAGATCCATATCAATGCAAATCAAACCAGCTATTAGGCTAACTGAAATAAAACCATGCCAGTCTCTAGGTATGGTGAAGGGTATGTGATGATGGCCAAGAGCTATTTCCAAGGCAAAATGCTGCTCAGGATGCATAGTATCCTGGTCATGAGCAACAGCCTTCAAATAAAGCCTGCCTGCTCCCATGGAAATTTAACATAGGAATAATCACTGACTTATGCCCTGTATTCTGCCAAGAGAAAACATTGTTATTTACAATACGTATTCATTCTACAAATTGGTGTCACTAAAAAATTGAATTTTTCCTCATTTTGGTGAGCATTAAGGCTCAGGCTAAGATGTTTTATTCTCACAGTCATATCTGATATCTTATATTTCAACACTAATATTGGTGTACAAGCTCAGTTTAGGTTAAAGCTGCACCAATCATTATTATTTTACTAAGACAAGGCGTCATGCAAGGCATTCTCATGAACGGGTCCGTATGATATCGTACCAAAATGTATGCATACCAACATGTATGATATCCTACAAAATTAGGAGACCGCCGGCTGGTCACGTGATGCTGGCTGGCTACGAGCTCCAAGTTGCCAGTTGTTTAAGTTGCTAAAGAGCTTCGCAACGCTGGATACAGACCTCCGTTGTATCAGCGGTACTTGGTGGTACAGTTACCATAAAATAGGTGACTTTGAGCCGGGTACAGAGCACCGCAAGCTGCCGGTTGTTTCGGCGGACATTACAGTTACATTTTGTCCACAAAATATGAACGTTCTACCGCAACGGAAGTTAAGATTAGACACCAAAACTAAATATTGTGGTTTGGATGAAAACACTCCTAAGGAACAAACATTTCTTGGGTGACTTATACAGCGATCAGCAATGCAGTGAACACAGCAAAAAATATGTGGAATGCTTACGAATTACAGTGCTTAACTTTTCGTAGCTTTGAACAAATGGTTCATGAGAACAGGCTGCTTCATGACTGTGTGTAATGTGAAAGCTGTCGGTAAGAACCCACAGAGAACTGCTCCCCTTAGCTACAGAGCTTCTTGTTTTTACCGTCTTTCAGCTCTGTGGTAGAAAATGTAATAGACACGAAGAAATATGGTTTGTGCAGACGCGCCGACAGTCTTGTTGTCATTACTTAGAATTCCTCATGGGGGCGACAGAAACTATGCACTATAGCTTTAACTTATATATTCAAGTAAGAACAACTGAGGCTCTTCGAATTATTCCTTTTAATTCATTGAAGTGAATTTTTCCACATCAAGCTCATTGTTTTGGTTTTCTAAACCTGCAACTTTACTGCTTTGTTTCACTCTCACGTCTCTCATCAGCGTTGTTTCCAGAGGCCACAGCCAGCTGTACTCTACCCGCTCGGCACCAAACGGCGACAAAAGGAAAGATAGCAACTAGCTGGTGAACATAGTGAAGCATTTAAAGCTGCAGTGCAGAATGCAAAAAAAATAATTTTAAGTAGCCTGAAACGTCTGCTTCATGACTGTGTGTAATGTGAAAGCTGTCGGTAGGAACCCACAGAGAGTTATCCTCTGCTCCCCTTAGCTACAGAGCTTCTTTCTTTTTTTACCATCTTTCAGCTCTGTGGTAGAAAATGTAATAGACACGAAGAAATATGGTTTGTGCATTGTCATGATTTGGGATTTTGAGGGGTTCAGAGTCCTTCACACTTGGCATGCTTTATGTTGGAAGTCTCTGGTGCCAGAGGTAACCATTAAGATAGACCTTGTGGATGTTCCTGTGTCATGGTTAATAGTCTGGACCAACATTGTTTTACTTCCTGCCCGATGATGTGATTATACGTGATTCTATGTGATGTGGGACATACTGTATAAAGATACAGTATAATCTTACATTAGGTTTTTGGTATATCTGTGTCCATGTATACGTGCTGTAACAAGACAACTTCTCTGACATCAGATTTGTGTCGTAATAGACCTTTTACACAGCAGACATGTTGACATGTCAGTAGAAAAAGCACAGTGTATTCAAAACCATTAATGATGGCTGCATTCCACTTAGGAGAGACCCTGGTATTGTGCATGCTGACTCACTGACATAGCTCACTGGGACACTTAATGGAATTGAGCCATCGTTAAGGTTATCAATTTCAGACGTGCTTTTCCTACTATGACAAGTCAAAATGTCTGCTGTGAAAAAGGTCCATTAAAGCTTTAGTGCGTAACTTTTGGATATTTATTTGGATATGTCACATATAGCTTTAACTTATATATTCAAGTAAGAATAACTGAGGCTCATCGAGTTATTCCTTTAATTCATCAAAGTGTATTTTTCCACATCAAGCTCATTGTTTTGGTTTTCTAAACCTGCAACTTTACTGCTTTGTTTCACTCTCACGTCGCTCATCAGTGTTGTTTCCAGTGGCCACAGCCAGCTGTACTCTACCCGCTCGGCACCAAACGGCGACAAAAGGAAAGATAGCAACTAGCTGGTGAACATATTGAAGCATTTAAAGCTGCAGTAAGTAGAATGCAAAAAAAAATTATTTGAACTAGCCTCAAACGTCTTCCTGCGGCTTTCCCTCTCCTCTTTCTGTTGTACAGGCATTGCATGCGCAGAACAGCAACAATTCCTCCAAAATCCAGTCCAGAAGGTAATGGCCGCGGCTTTTAACACATTGCTAATGTTGTCAAACAGTCACAGTTTGGTTAGGTTTAGGTACAAAACCTACTTGTGTTTTGTTTGGGCACCAAAACTACTTTGTTAAAGGTCCAATATGTAATATATTTACTGTAATAAATCCAAAAATGACCCCAATGCGTCATCAGATATTAAGGAAACATGCTAAGAAATACTATCTTTTCTGACAACATTGCTAATGGCAGTATTTTCTCCTTTTGAAATTTCCGTACCGTGACGGAATTTCTGTTTGTGTTTTGGTCTGTGTGTTGTTATCAACTGCCCAGTTTGACAACCAGGCCGGGTTGCCAGATATACCTGTAAAAACGTAAACCCAGCTGTAACGTTAGTACAGCCATAAAAGCAGCAAACAAACAAACGGGATCAATGGAGATAGATTCTACCCGACCTAAAAAAAACTGGCATGTTTCTAACAGTTGCGTGACCAAAGACGTAACAAATCCCGGGTAAATATTGGAGATATATTTAAAAGGAGACAGCTTAGAGCCCAAAGGACACAGAGTTGGCTAATTTCCTCCAGAACAGGTAAGCATTAGCTTCAGGCTAATTTATCACGGCTACAAGGGACGGGCATTTTATGTCATTTCAACATTTGTGTACTCACATTGAATTATATAGCTAGAGTACCCGAGTTGGTTACTTCCAAAAACAACTGAGACACAGCCAGTTAAGTGATCCCAACTGGTCCTGGCTAACGCCGCCATGCTAACCCTGCTAACTGCTAACGTTACCGGAGGACCAGGTAAGCGGGCCACGGCTGTTTACCAAGTGTAACCTGTTCAGCGGCCGTATGACAACGGTGAGTTATTTTAAGCCAAGAGAGGGGGGCTGTAAATTGGGAAGAGGACTGTGAGTTTGCAGTGTGTTTTGGGATTTTTGTCGTAATTCCAAGCCAATAAAGTGTGTTCAGTTGGGTGGAGAGGACGGCAAGGTAGTGTTATTTTTAGTGGTTCCTACCGTAATTCTAAGTCGAAAAAGTGTGTCTGTCAGTTAGGTACTTTTATGACTGTCAATATAGTCAATATGTTAGCTACTCCACTCTACTGTTGAGTAATGTCTGGCTATGTGAGACTTGCGTCTAGCAACATTATTGTGGATGCTGCAGTCTCAGCCTGGCAACCTCCGTGAACTTCGAGTCTGGGGAGGATGGGGCGGGGGGAGACGACTCTCTCCTGTATTTTGAATTTGGACTGCAGTACCTATTTTAAACACTAGCTGTCAGTATTACATATTGCACCTTTAAGTTTAGAAAAACATTGTGGTTTGGGTAAACTCAGACGTTACTTCACTTCCAGTTAAGCATGTGACACTGTACGTGACATAGCTCTGTTCGTTCCGGTTGTTCCGTAAAGTTAAAAAAAAACTCCCTGTTTGCTTTTATTTTCAAATGGGACACAAGTCCTGTTTGTTTGACCCATAAACCACCCCAACCTGCCTCCTTATGCGGAACTTGGCGCTAATATACTCTGTCACCTTACCACCTAGAGGGTGCTGCCACTATAAACATAAACATGAGTCGTAATTGCTGCTTGAACAAACGACCTATGGGAGCATTTTTCGGGGGAGGACACTCTCCAGAACAGCCAGTAGAAACGCTTTGTCTCTCTGAAATGTCCTGTGATTGACCAAAGTCTCCCGTTACACACTAGATTTTCTAAAGCTTGAAAACAGAGCCAAGAGGTGGTGCAGAAGTCTCGTTTTCTCTCAGACCACTTGAATTACAATAGCTGAAAGATTATGGAATTTTTGCCCAACGACACCAAAAATACAGCGCCTACGGGGGCACCTGGGTTGTTCACCTGGTAGAGCATGAGCCCATATATAGAGGTTTACTCCTTGACGCAGTGGCCGTGGGGTCGGCTCCGACCTGCGGCCCTTTGCTGCACGTCATTCCCCCTCTCTCTCCCCTTTTGTGTCTTCAGTTGTCCTATATAAATGAAGGCCTGAAAATGCCCAAAACATTATCTAAAAAAAAAAAAAGAATACAGTGCCTACCACAGCAAATATTTCCCAAGGTTAAAAGGAGAGTGAATATTGGACCATGCAGATAAACAGAACATGCGCACCATATCAACTTAAAAGTTGATGTACGTCGGTGTCATTCCACTGTGTCCAAAAGTAAACAATTAAGGCTTTTAATTAGGCTATTTTAGGTTAGTAGGAGTTATTTTGGCCAGGCTAAATAACTGTGGTAATAAGAAAGGTTCTTCTAAAGTACGTGTTTTTAACATTAATAGTGATGAAAAATGATATTTTTGCACAAATGAGTACTATTTTTCTGAGTGCTTTACCTGAGTGTAGAATCATTCAGCACAGATAAAGTCATCTGGACTCTAGAGGCATTGTCTGCTTCCCTTATATTTCACATTTAGCTGTTGAACTTATCATGAACAACTTACACAGACTTTCAAAAGTGGAAAAAAGCTTAATTTTCCCTGATCCATCAAACAAGGAGTGCAAAGGTCTCAGTCTCAGCATACTGCAGTGAATAACCCACTCTCCCTCCTCTGTAGGTCCTTTATCAATAGTGATGAGCAAAGGCAAACAGAGTTATTAATACATGGAGATAAAGCTGCTCCAGGGCCTGTGAGGCTCACTGTTCTGTGTTTCAGTTGTCCGTCAGTCAAATGTCCTCAGATGATGTAAAGTCTCAGACACCGCTCTGCACTGTTTTTTACCAAATTTGGAGGCCTGATCGGGACATGTTTTACAGGGAGGGGAAAGTAAAACTATCAGACCTAAACCTTTTAAGGACTTGCTAATTACCCTAATTAATTTTAATCACGCTCCTAATTAGGTTTACTCCTACGCTGCAAATTTGGATGAAACTGGCCCCAAATCGAAACTCCAGCCTCCATCCTTACAAATTACAATTGTTGGCTTATCAAAGGCATATAAAAGTAATGGTCAAGAGTTCTCCTGACGCAGGTTGCTTTGAATTATGTAATATTTGCAATGTTTTTTTTAACAGTCTTCTACAATTTAGAGAACACACTTAATTGGCAGTGTTGAGATGTTGAGATATTGAGATGCTTCACAAAAAGATTTAAAGTTGAAAAGCCAATAAACATATTGAGGGATCGGTTAGACTATTTCTTGATTTCTGGACCTTTAATGTCCAATATTAGCAAATGTAGCTTGCACAGTCACATCTGACCGTTCATTAATGCTCAAGAATGAGATGAATTTTGAGGCTCAAATTCTGATTTTGAAATATCATATTATATATTTGCTGATTTGGATCCAACCCTGAGATATTGCTGAATTGCCCAATGTGTCATTTGTCATGAAAGAAGAGATGAGGCAAAAAAATCACCAAGCATTTAAAAACCTTCCAATGCAGTGACAATGCCCATGTGGCCATTTGATCAGTAATCTGTATACCAAATAATGGGCTAACATTACATTAACATTTTTTTAGGGTAGGGCTGCAACTAACGATACAAGCCTTCCGTGATTATTTTCTCGATGAATCGATTAGTCCAAGATGACTCCTCTTAACTTAAAGACATTCAGTTGACTGTCATGGAGGAGTTAAGAAACTTGAAAAATATTCACATTTAAAAAGCTGGAATCAGAGATTAAAAAAAAAAAATTACTCAAACCGATTATCAAAATAGTTGGCGATTAATTTAATAGTTGACAATTAATTGATTAATCAATTAATATTTGCAGCTATAATTCTGAAAAAAAAATTCTCCATAATGACCAAAGACCATATAAAATCAAGCTAGTTTAGTGTGCAGTTTAAGTATCATTGTGACCAAATTAGAACTTTCATTGATCTATAGAAAGAAATGAGATTTTGACGCAATAGGCCGGATCATAAGATTTAATATTGACTAATATTACATTTGCATGTTATTCGCATGTAAATGGCATGTTAAGCTTGTTAGGTGTAAAACTAGCCTTCTTCATACTCACAAGCTTATAGGCTACTAAAACTTGCACTTGCAGTGAATTGTATTCCCAACTATCCCCAGTGCTTTGAATGCAGCCGTTGTCTCGGCCTGGGCCGCGCAACCTTACCTGTCTGTCAGGTGCTCTGCTGTCCAGCGGGTACCAAGCCTGCAGTCTCCGGGGATTCCAGACCCGCCCACCGGCTCTCCGCTGTCCCAGACCTGCTCACCTGTGTGGCGGAGGCGGCTGGAAACCAGTCAGCGGTGCTGGGAGGATTGCACGGGCGGAGAAGGAACAGCAGCGTATCCACCACCGGAGGGGAGGAAAACTCCATGTTCACATCCAGAACATCCCGACAAAAGTGATGTCCGCCGGTCAATGAATGTCACTGCGATGCCAGATGAGCGGAGTATCCGAGTATGTGTGGTGACGTTGTTCTAAAAAGGACGTCTCGGTTTGTTCGCTGGCTGCTCCTCGTCCGCCACACAGACTGGACTCTCTCTGTCTGTCTCTCACTTTCTCTCTCTCTCTCTCTCTCTCTCTCTCTCTCTCTCTCTCTCTCTCTCTCTCTCTCTCTCTCTCTCTCTCTCTCTCTCTCTCTCTCTCTCTCTCTGTCTCTCTCTCTCTCTCTCTCTCTCTCTCTCTCTCTCTCTCTCTCTCTCTCTCTCTCTCTCTCTCTCTCCTTCTCTCTCTCTGTCTCTCTCTCTCTCCCTCTCTCTCTCTCTCTCTCTCTCTCTCTCTCTCTCTCTCTCTCTCTCTCCTACTCTCTCTCTCTCTCACTTTCTCTCTCTCTCTCTCTCTCTCCTTCTCTCTCTCTCTGCCTCTCTCTCTCCCTCTCTCTCTATCTCTCTCTCTATCTCCCTCTCTCCTCTCCCTCTCTCTCTCTCCCTCTCTCTCCCTCCCTCTCTCTCTCTCTCTCTCTCTCTCTCTCTTCTCTCTCTCTCTCTCTCTCTCTCTCTCTCTCTCTCCTTCTCTCTCTCTCTCCCTCTCTCTCTCCCTCTCTCTCTATCTCTATCTCTCTCTCTCCTCTCTCTCTCTCTCTCTCTCTCTCTCTCTCTCCCTCTCTCTCTCTCTCTCTCTCTCTCTTACTCTCTCTCTCTCTCTCTCTCCTTCTCTCTCTCTCTCCCTCTCTCTCTATCTCACTCTCTCCTCTCCCTCTCTCTCTCCTCTCTCTCCCTCCCTCTCTCTCTCTCCCTTTCTCTCTCTCTCTCTCTCTCTCTCTCTCTGTCTCTCTCTCCCTCTCCCCCCCCCCTCTCTCTCTCCCTCTTTCTATCCCTCATTTCGATTCAATTCAATGGGCTTTTTTGGCATGAAAGTTTCAATTACAACGTTGCCAAAGCATCAGACAGAACACAGTAAACAGTTATACTCTATGTACATTAACACAATCATTTTACAAATCTATTTGTATGGCTAATATAAAAAACTAAAAAACATGAACATGAAACAAAAAGTAAATTCTAATAAACCTCACGTTTTCCATCTCATCTGAAAGTCTCTCCCTCACACTTCCAGCTCCTCTCATTCTTCATCTGTATTCACATCAACTAAATTCAAAGGTTGATATACTGCATGTCAGATAGGTGCCATACTTAAAATATCTTGCATGGTTTGCACTTTTGTTGATTACTACATAGATTCATATCAGCCTATATCCTATATATTAGGTTATTATTGCATTGTCATTCTGTAATGTAATTCTACTGCTGCTACTTCTGTCTATGATACCTATCACACATCTGTCTATTCTGCAGAAGGAATATCAATATAACCCATTGAATGTTGTTTTTTTTTATGGAGTTTTTGTATTATCCGAATAGAGGATCTCAGGAGAGAGGTGTGTGTATATATTCCACAGATTATAGATTGCCTCTGAGACTATTTTGTGAGTTTGGCCTTTAAAGACTTGACTTGACTTGACAAGTACCAAAGACAAATTTCTACTACAGGCCATGGTGGAAAATAAACATGTACAGTATGTACATTTTCATTCATTTTCCTTTATTTAACAAAGGTAAACATCTCATTGAAATCAATATCTCTTTTTCAAAGGAGACAGCATAAAAACCTTGTTAGAACAATAAATACAATACAAAGAACTGTCACACTCTATACAATACTCACTTAAAATGCATAAACAGAAAAACAACACAAAATTATCTGAAATGAAACAATACATTTAGATGTAAATGATCATCATATTTGGCCATGGCTGAATGTATTTACCAACAAAACATGACATAAACGGAACAATCTTCAGTGTCATTTTAATCACAGACATGTACATGCTTAATTTAGCAGACGGTCGACAGAGATCATCAGCCTCCGCTGGTGGTGCAGGTTTTGAATTATCAAGTCTATTCTGCATTTTCCTATTTTCTTTTCCCATTCACAAGAAAGAAAGGCAGGTGATTATGGAGGGCGACGGAGAAATATTAGGATCGCTTTTGAGCAACTAGGCTGAAGCTGCAGGACCAATGTCACAGGGATCTGACTTCTTTAAAAAAAAAAAAAATGAACATCAAGCTGTGATGCAGCCAAAAAACTCACCTCACAATACCGTTGACACTGCTGTGCACGCTAACATTTGAATGTGTGCATGTGTTAGCATTTCTGTGGCTTTCAGTCTTTGTGCATTGTGTGTGTGCGTGCATGTGTGTGTGTGTGTGTGTGTGTGTGTGTGTGTGTGTGTGTGTGTGTGTGCACGACAGCCTGACAACAGAGGATACCCAACTCAGCATCTTCCCACCAACAGTGCCGGCGTTTACGTCCAATAATAACACCTCGCTCCTGCTGGAAATTAAAGCCTGTAGCCATACATATACTTTCTATCTCACACACACACACACACACACAAACAAGGGATTCAAATATTGCAGAGGTACAATACCGTTTAACCTCATTTGAGGACGCAGAAAGCAACCTAGGTGTTATACTGCAGAGACTCACCGGGGTTCAGAAAACACACACACAGGCACAAGTACATACACTCACAAATGACACAGGTCATGAGGCAAGCTACAATGCAGATCTAACACAGTAAATGCTTCACATCTTAAATGGTGTTATATAGGCGGTAGGACACCGCCTGAAGGTTAACCTACCGTGTTAGGTCGGAAATGTTACTGGTTCAAATCCCTGAAGCGGAGACTATCTGGCTGTTGATGCTGATTTGCTTATCAGCCCTGTTGTTGAAGTGAGCCAGCTCCACACAGCTTGGCTTTAACCCCTATTTATGTGTAGTTTTGGCGGCTGTGGTTCAGGAGGTGGAGCGGTTGTCTATCAAACAAAAGGACGGTGGTTCGATCCCTGGCCTCCTGCAGTCCTTGGGCAAGACACTGAATTTGAATGTTCATCTGCACATTTGGCAACTTGTATGGCAGCCTTGGCCAACAGTGTATAAATATGGCGTTAATTCAATTCAATTGTATTTATAGTGTCAAATCACAACAGGAGTTATCTCAGGACACCTTAGAGAAAGAGTAGGTCTAGACCACTCTCTATAATTTACACAGACCCAACATATCCCCCCCCAAAACTTCCTTTAACCTGGCAGAAACCTCGGACAGAACCAGACTCTTGGTGGGCGGCCATCTGCCGCTGCTGATTGGGACACAGAGACTCTGATACAGATATACAGAAATATGATTCATGATAATTATAGCAGTTGGTATGATGAAGAGTGGCAAGTAACAATAAAGATAATATAACTATGACTAGAAATAATAGGTTAATGGTGGCCTGTAGTGTGTAAAAGCCTTTTCAGTGGTCATATATATATATATATATATATGTATAAATGCATTTACCTACTGTAAGCATTGTGTATGCCAGGCTGCAGAGAGTTCACTGTGTTATTTATTAGTTATGATGCTTTTAAAAACTATTACATTCTGGATTTTGACCCTTGACCCCTATGAAATCATTAAGGTCTGTGACATGGTTTGTCTTGACTTGGGTAAAAGTTGCTTTGAGCTATGTCAGACACACGCAGAATTCTAATAGAATGCTTTTTGTTTCTAGGTGAACCTAAAGTCTAAGTTTATACTATCATTTACCTTAAATGCAAGTTGTCACATCAAATATTTCTTCATTTTCAAGCAGCTCTGGTTAACCTGAAAATGAGATACATGTGCAATTCACCAATATTTAAAGTGAATAAGAGAAGTTGAGAGTCAGGTACATGCAAGTAGCATAACGCACGTCACAAGTTGCCCTTCAGCTCGGCACTTAAGGATGCACACTAATGTCTTTTGGCCAGGTTTTTGTAAAGGAAGGAATTAAGCCTATGGTGTAAAAACGAAACATAATTCAAAAGGTAACTATAACTATCTTGATTTGCATGCTATTTAGCACTGTTTATGTCTGGTTGACATTCTCCTTGTCCTCCTTGTCCTCCTTGAGTTTACTTTTTTATTTGCCGTATACTTACTTAGTGTTTTCAATTCAAAGGGGCTTTATTGGCATGAAAGTTTCAAAAACAGTGTTGTCAAATGTTGTAAGTATTCCTTGTTCTTTGAAGGAAAACTTTGCTGAAAATGGCATTACTTCTTTCTGACGAACAAACACACCCTGACTCAAATGACATGGATGTGACAATTATGTTTCAAAGGCGACGAGAGATCACCTCCCTGAAGAGACGTTTTAAGTCTTCCTGCAGGAGTCAGCGGAATCACAAAGACTGTGTAACTAAGAAGAAGAAAATGTATTATATATGCTCCCTCACTGATCAAAATGAAGACATTTTGCAGACCATGTTTCAAATATGAAACAGATTGTACAGTAAATGGCTTCTTCTGAAGGGACAAAAACAAACTCTGGTGTCTCCGACTATTATATAAGTTTCAACAGAGGGGGCAAAAGAGAGGATTGGGCTTCTATTGTGGACCTGTAAGCGGTCATTGGACCATCTGGTTTTAGGAGTCGCTTAAAACTTTGGATCACATAACATCCATTCTATAGCCTGGAAATCCAGACCCAAATCCGAAAGATTAAGGGTCTGGCAATGAGTAATGAAAATGGCCCAACTCGAGGGGCGGCATCAAGCATGCATTTGAAAATCTCACTGCACGCAATTGGATAACACTACGACCAATCACAACAATACACGGGCTGGCGTATACCCATACGCTTAGCTACCAGCAGCGCTAACTGGTAGATTAAACTTTTGCCGTATCCGGTCGGCAAAACAGCAAAAACGTCCTTCTTGCAAAGGAACGATTTGAGCGCCGTCTTCTGTTCTTCTTTTAGCTAAAAAGCCAAGTCTAACTCGTTCATTGTAGCGGCCAAAGTCGTTTGGTGTTCATCCGTAGCCATCTTGCAATGTCGCAGTGCTGTCGTCACCTCTGGCCCGCCTATATCAGATACACTGATGTGATTGGTGCAGCTCAGCTACAAGCGCATAGTTTTTTTTACTTATTTTTTTGGGGCTTTTCCCTTTATTATGTAGTGACAGTGTATAGACATGAAAGGGCTAGAGAGATGGGGGATGACACACAGCAAAGGGCAGCAGGTCAGATTCGAACTTGTGCCACTGCAGGACTCAGCCTACATGGGGCGAACGCTCTTACTGGGTGAGCTAGAAGCCTTCTTTAGCAAGTTTTGCCTTTAAGTTTTTTGAGTGTTATTTATTTATTTATTTATCAGCTCTAGCTATTCCAATAATTTAGACACAGATATGGTAATTGTAATGGTCCAAAACGAAGTGAAATTGCATTTAGTTTATTGAAAAAAGTAACATTTTCTCAGAGAAAGGACCCAAGACAAACTAGCGAAAACATTGCCTTTTAACTCCTGACCCCTTAACCTTTAACTCCTAATATTATTTTACCTTTCATATTTATTCTGTTGTTTTGATATTGTGTGTAATGTTAGGTTGGCTTTTCTCTTCCTTTTCTTTTCTTTTCTTTTCTTTTTTTTCCCAGTATTTTAGTTTCTTTCTATTTTAATTGGAGTATGCATTGGAGAGTGCCCAGATTAAGCCCCTCTGAGGCATCTCTCCATCAAATCTTTTATTGATTATGTGTATATTAATCTGTAGTATTTGTATATGTGTAAACCAATAAGCTAAAAGTCAACAGACTAACAAGTGGAGGCCACAAAGACTGGACTCATGTTGTTTCTTTGATTCATTAGAGACTCACTCATTTGTGATGCCGTTGTGCCCTCTAGTGTTACAGAGTGAGAAGGAGGCCTGTTTCATAGTAGTCTCTCTACACTCTGCTCTCATTGGGCAGATTCAGCAGAACAGAATCTGGAGATTAGATTTAATTAAAATCGCCTCGAGCCCGTCACCCGCTGAACTAAGATCTACATTCAGCAAACTGTGACAGCTTTTAATATCCAAATTACGCAGCCCACCGATCAATGCAGACGATAACTGCTGATTCGGACCAATTCAATATCCTCTCCTCCGATAGCAATCAACAACAAATGCAGCATTGTGACTGGGGCAGACAGACTTTGAAAACCACAACAATGGGATAAAGGGAGTTGTTTAAGTGCTCCCCCAAAAAAGGAGTGAGTTAGCAGCAGCAGTGTGAGTCAGGACTAAATCAGGAGAAAATCCACTGGAGTTTGCTGAAATGGTGGCTGTAAGCCAAGCAGCCTAAGTACCCACTCTGCGTGGCTGCAGCAGAGCCAGGCCTGAGTTATATGCCACTAAATCACTCTCACATCCAGCTGACTCCCCAGCTTCTAGTCTGTCATCAGTACAAGTGGGCACACACACACACACACACACACACACACACACACACACACACACACACACACACACACACACACACACACACACACACAGAGCAGCAGTTAAAGTTGTGTGTGTCTGCGTAGGTTGTAGAGGAGAAAGAGCAGTGCCCATACTTAATTAGAGGCTGGAGGGGGATAGACCTAAGTGTGTGTGTGTGTGTGTGTGTGTGTGTGTGTGTGTGTGTGTGTGTGTGTGTGTGTGTGTGTGTGTGTGTGTCTCTCATGAAGCTGAACTTTTGTCCCAGTACGTCCCTGGTGATTACTCTACATTTAAACTGTGATGTTTTGAGAGTAAAATGTGAATCTGCAAAGTAACCAGTAACATTTCTCTGTCAGGAAAATGCAGTAGTACAATGTTTTCCTCTGAAGTCGAAGTACACAGTAAGTCAGTAGTATACAGTGGGGTTGTATATTACAGTTTTTACAACTGTTTACACAGTAAATCTTTACATGTAGGCCTAACATTACTTTTGAAACCTCACTCAAATTACACACCCAATCTCCAAAACCATGAGTTATTTCTCAGACTTTCACTCAGTTATCATTTGCATGAAACACTTTTTATCAATTATCAAATAACAGTTCTCTTATATAAGACACAAAAATCTAACAAGCTCCTTCAAGGCCGTCAGATCGCCATGCCATCCCTCAGCAGCTGCCCTTTTTCTTTTTTTAACAAACATGACTTCTTTATCTCATCATCAGAGGAAATGTTGCAGCATCAGCTCTCTATCCATTAATCAATGTCCTTTACACGAGTCTAAAACCATGGTCTTCATACACACATTATTCAGAGAAGAGAGGAAACTTCCAGAGATAAGAGAAAGGTGTGTGTGTGTGTGTGTGTGTGTGTGTGTGTGTGTGTGTGTGTGTGTGTGTGTGTGTGTGTGTGTGTGTGTGTGTGTGTGTCTGGGGAAGCGCAAACACACAGTTCCCCAGGGTTCCATCTTAGGACCTCTTTTGTTTAGCTTATACATAAACGACTTGCCATCGATTTGTACAGGGTGTGAAGTTCAGATGTATGCAGATGATACTATAATATATGTCTATGCGAAAACGAAAACAGAAGCAGCTTTTAAACGCAGCAATGGCAAATGTAAGTACATGGCTTGAACATTCTCAATTTTGTCTAAATGTAAAGAAAACTGTCTGCATGTTTTTTTACAAAGACTCACTCCGCATCTGACTGTGATCACAAAGTCTATGTGTCTGGTGAGAATATTAAAGTTGTGTCTCATATCAAATATCTCGGTATCATCCTTGACTCTACCTTGTCTTTCAAAAAACAAGTGAAAAAAGTACTGTGAATAACTAAATACAATCTAGCCAATTGTAGGTATATAAGAAGCTGCCTAACAAGTTCAACAGCATTATATTTGGATACAATGATCACCCCCCATCTACTATATTGTATGACAAGCTGGACGCAAGCAAAAGATACAACCCTTAAAGGACAATTCTGGCGCAAAATGAACCTAGAGATTATTAACAGATGTGTGCCCACTCTGTCGCTCTCTGGGACATGTTTTCATGCTAATCAAATGTGTTTGTAGCTTGAAAGACGCTAGCGCGGACCACTGATTAGCTTACAACGCTAGTATTCGGGGCACAGGGAAAGTAAAAACAAATTGCTATTTATGCTATTTTATGCTACTGTTGAAGTGTGGTGATATTTTGAGCCTTTTTAGTGGTATAAATAGCAATTTGTTTTCCCTGTGCCCTGAATACTAGCGTTGTAAGCTAATCAGTGGTCCTCGCTAGCGTTTTTCAAGCTACAAGCACATTCAATTAGCATGAAAACACGTCCCAGAGAGCAACAGAGTGGGTACACACAGTGGGTTAATAACCCCTAGGTTCGTTTTGCGCCGGAATTGTCCTTTAAGCCTGATCTCTCTCTGTATAAACAGGCCCTCAAAGTGCTAGACAAGATAACACAATACTTATCACCATTGTAAAATTCTTAACAAATACAGTATGCCATGGATAGTTGGGAAAATCGAATCAAATACAATGACACCTGCCTAATGTTCAAGATCCTGAATGGCAAAGCTCCTCCACCACTCAATACTTTAAGCAAAATAATTCTAACAATAGACCCACTAGGTCTGTTCTAAGAGAGGACTGTGTAACCACTTACAGGTCCAGCTCCTTTAGTCAATCATGCTTTTCTGTTAGAGCCTCCAATAGGTGGAACACTCTACCAAATGAAACAAGAAACTGCACCACCTACCATAAATTCATACCAAGTCTCAAGGCCTGGCTCTTGGAAAGTCAAACTTGTGAACATTTTTAATCTCCTGGTAATTTTATATTATTGTTGTTATCACTGTTGACCTGCTGCTAACATGTTTAATGTTTGATGTCTTGCCCGGTGTCAAATATAGCTCGCTCTGCATTTCTTAGGTATGTATGAAAGATTAAGCTGTGTTTTAACAATTTTACCATCTTATTAACCTGTGCTGTATTAACACCTCCCTCATGAGTGATGTAGCCTATTTCATCCTTTTATTACTGCTTGTTACTGCTTTGCATGGTTGAACGGTGTAAGAAGATGTTGTGTTACTTGGCTGTGTTTTGATGCTTGCGTGGCTTCATATACTGAATGGGGATACTGTTGATGTGTAACTTTGCTAATGTCTTGCTGCTTCCTGTAGCTCTGCATGGCTTACTGAGAAAGCTTATTTGTTGCTCTAGCTGTCTGTACGGTGTCTTGTTGACTTCTGTCTGTATAGTTTAACCTGTACTAATGTCTTGCTGTTTCCTGCTGCTCTGGTCTAAAATCATCTGGCCAAACGACTACAGTTGAAAATTAGCCAGCTGGCTAACACTGACACATTTACAGAAATGTTAATTAATGTGTGTTGTCCTTTATAAAATAAAGAATAAGAATAAGAATAACAGTTGGCTGTTTATCACTAATCCACTGCAATCATATATTCTTCCTAGCTGCATATGTAAGAATACAGAGTCTGTTTTTTTAAACACTACATATCCAGCAGGGAGGCCGAGAATAAGAGACATTGGGTCCATCTGTAATTTAAATAAGTATCTTTTTTAATTTCTGTCAAGACATTAGACCAGTGTCTCTGCAGTTTATGGCATGACTAAAGGCAATGGGTTAGAATACCAATCTCTGTTTTACATTTAAGACATATTGGTGACAAAGTAGGGTTAAATGATGTCTGCGGTTGGGGAATATATGCATTCTATGTACAAGTTTAAACTGTATTGATTTGGCTCGATTACAAACCGAAAATTGACTTAGCGATATATATATATATATATATATATATATATATATATATATATATATATATATATATATATATATATATATATATACACACAACATACTAATATGAGACGATAAAGGGAACATTTGAACCCTGTCAGGATGAAAGGTTCACTTTTAACATTCAAAACTTATTTTTCTCAGTAGTAGTATTTTGACTATATGCATATTAAGTGTGTCTTTGAGCTGAAAGCTGCGCTCCTCTCTGAATAGTTACTTTAGAGTTTCCTAAATGACTCATTAAAGGAGCGCTCTAAATTAAATCATTAAAGGAGGGGACTCGCCCGAGCCGGAGACGCTTCTGCTTGAGGCTGCTGCATGTCATGATGAGTGTTGATTGGCTGATACACGTGTAACATCTACCAACCAGATAGTGTTGTGGGCGGGACATGAAGTGAGACTCAGTGGTCAGTGAAACCGGAGCAGAGGGAGAGACTCAGAGCTGTAGCCCAAACTTGTCGGGCCGATTTTTCCAACCACTAACCTTGGGCCGGGCCATGCCGGGCCGGGTCAGGCCCTTGATCAAGCGCTTGTGTTTTTTAATAATTACTTTATTAGCCTAATTGGGTGGGGAGAAAGCTATGCCTCTCCAGCTGCTCCCGTAGCTCTGGGTATGTGTCCTGCAGTGACTTGAGTGTGAGGTAAACTGTGCTAAATCGTGTCTTCCCCCATCTGTAGCACTGTCTTCGATAATTGCGCAACCAGGCCAGATTGTTTCAGATATCTCACGAGTCCTTTAGCAACAGATGTGTTCTTTCCTACATCCGGAGCGTTGTCAGCGAGCATGCAGACCGTGGCGAGCCCTATTAATTAGGTAATTGAGACAAGAAAGTCTCTTATATGGTTCCAGGGCTTTGATTATGTTGCTGTCTTGATCTGTTACCCACACAATTCGGCTGAGGGATCCAGGGTCGAGTTTATTTTTTTACGTTTCTTCATTCGGATCCATTTGTGATCCATTCCATTCTGAATAAACAAACAACGCAGTTTACATGCTTCGTCTTTGTTGCATTATTCATTAAGATAATTATAAACAGATTTCTGTAGTTCAAACAACTCGGAATTGTAGTTGAGAACGTCAGTTATAACGGCCCATGTATTACAAAAACTGTCAGTTTAAGTCGGGCTCGGGCTCATAATTCCAGTTAATGTGACGTGCACGGGCTCGGGTCGGGTTGGGCTTGATTTTTTGGGCCCGATCTAAGCTTTACTTCAGATATCAGATGTGCTCCCTCCATTTCTGTTTTTATATCTTGGATAAAGACACATTTTAACTCTCTAATCTCTCAATCTGTTATCATGGTGTCTATCATTCTGGGTTTGGTAACTGCTGCTTGTTGTTGTCGTTGGGAACTTCTTTTTGTGTTTTGATATTTACATTTTAATGTTCTTTTATACAGCACTTTGGTCAGATTAATCTGTGTTTAAATGTGCTCTAGAAATAAACTTTACTTACTGAAAGTTAACATAAGAAACATTTTACAGAACGAGAGACATTGCTAATTAATCAGAAATCACAATCAAAACAGTAAACTGGTTCGCAAATTGTATTATTTATTAATAATGTTTATTATACAGACGATAGATTATAGAGTGATATAGACCAAGATATAACAAGTTTATAACACTGAGAACCCTGCAAGATACAACTATTATAAATGCATTAAAGGCAATTCATATTCCTTCATATATAATATAAAACATCACATAATCTTTAGATTTAAACTAAAACATCAGAGACACACACACACACACACACACACACACACACACACAAACGCAGACATACACACACACACATAAAGTATAATTAACATAAAGGTAAAATGATTTGTAATAAAACATAAAAATGTTAAAAAGTGAATTCCCAACATGTTAAACTATTAAACCAATGACCCAGTGATCCCTATAATCACACGCATCCACAACAACATCAAGAAAAGATCAACTAACGCAATATATATACAATATATCATATATATATACAACATACTAATACAGATGATAAGGGAACATCTGCAGGTCAGATCTCAGGATCAAAGGTTCACTTCTAACATTCAAAACTTATTTTATATTATTATAATAATAATAATCATTGGGTATTTATTACTTTAGGTATTTATGTCTCATTTCCCATCATTTCTGTTTGTTGTTTTTGTAATCTCTCTCTCTGTCTTTTGTGTTCTAGTTGAAATGTTTTCTCCGCATGAATGTGTCCCATCCCTTGTTTTAAAGTCAGTGTATACCAGGCTGTATTAAATCCAATGATGAAATGATCATATGCATATTAAGTGTGTATGTGAGCTGAAAGCTGCGCTCCTCTCTGTGTCCTCAGGTTCACAGCGACTACAGCAACACAGAGCATCAGCAGCAGAACACTGAACACTGAGCATCGCACTTTGAAGAAGGTGGAGTAAATCCCAAAGGGCTCGTTGTACACTAACAGAGTTCTGACTGTTGACACACAGTGATAATCATCATATGGGTCTGTAATTGTACACCAGTACTCCCCTGCGTCTCCCACTGAGATATTAGAGATAACCAGGCTCCCATTATCATAGTTCCAGCTCACTCTGCTGATGCTGTGATCTGAATCTATACTAAAGATTCTTCCCTCTGTTCGGTTCGACTTGATAAACCAATCATGCACCTTGTCCTCTCTCCAATCTCTGCATCTGAGAGTGACTACTTCTCCCTCTGAGAAGAGCTTTACAGCAGGGGGGCCAAATTTGGGGCACACCACCAGCAAATAATCTTGTTCTCTCACAGAGGCTTCACAGAAGTACCAACCTGAGTGATTTAACATTAGAGATGAAAACACCAGCGAGTAGTTTTGGTTTACTGAAGGAACAGTCTGGTTTTGTTGTCCTAGGTTGGTGATCGAGAGTGTTTTGTTAATAACCTTCACCCAACGTAGGGGCTGGTCATCAGTGGGGTCAGTGCTAGTGCACTGCAACACAGCGATCTCTCCCACTGAGCCGTAGACCACCTCATAGGATACCAACTGTACAGTGTGACTGCTAACACACTGCTGTTGGTTCATCGCCAGACATCTGTACTGTGTAACGTCTATTGTGTTGTTCAATAGGCTTACACTAAGAACTGATGTGTTTGCCACCATTTGGTATCTTCCTCTAACATTGTCCATCACTGATGCCGCATTGTCCCCAGAAATTCTGCTCCATGTTTCTTGCTCATATCTAGAGACCCGTTTGAGCCACTGGACATCCAGATTATCAGCTGCTCCGTCACATGGCACTTCCACTGTTTGTCCAACTCTCGCTCCTCTAACTCTCCAAACCATTGAAGTACAAACAGTGATAGTGATGTTGTTCTCATGCGTCACGATGCCATCAGTCCAACACTCCTCTTGGTAAGGGCCGGAGTCTGAATGGGTCAGGTGGAGGATGGTGTAAGAAGAAGTATTCACCGTGCTGACAAGTCGTTGTTTCAAGGTTTCAGGTAGTGAGGAGTTGTTGGAACAGAGGTCAGACGTGTTCCACAGGACAAGCTTCTCCTCACCAATAAATCTGGAGATCAGGCAGGAGTTGGTGTTGTTGGGGAGGTTAAAGGTGTAAGAGGTCCTTTCCTTTTGGATGATGATCCATTCTTCTGCATAGATGTTGTTGATAAGAGCAAACAGCAGGAAGGAGAGCTCTGTGACTGCAGCCATTCTGCTCTGAGGTCAAAAAACATTGACACAACTCAGCTCATACGCTCTACGCCAACCCTCATCAGCAGCTGCTCTTTTTCTTTTTTTTAACAAACATGACTTCTTTATCTCATCATCAGAGGAAACTTCGCAGATTCGGATCTCTATCCATTAATCAATGTCCTTTACACAAGTCTAAAACCACACATTATTCAGAGAGGAGAGGAAACATCCTAAGAGGGGAGGGGGGTTCTGTGTGTGCGTGTGTGTGTGTCTGTGTGTGTGCGTGTGTCTCTGTGTGCGTGTATGTGTCTCTGTGTGTCACAAGTTCCTCTGGCCGCAGTAGCGTACTTTTTTAGCTCCTACTTCAGAGCAGGGTCTTTTCTCTTTTCCCTTTTCCTAGGTGTACTTGATTGGTCGAACTTATAAGTCACGCCCACTGCCAACTCAGAACTTGCAGACAAAGCAACAACGGGACATTTTTAACAATTTTCACCATCTCATTCATCAGTTTAGATTTTGAATATAGGCAGTCTTGCGAAACTTGATGCCGAATTGACAATTTGCTTCAAAGTTTTTGGCGTTGAGAACCACCATGAAGTCATACATATCACAACACGTCCATCATAAGATCAACAGGAACCTGTGGTTAACTGTCTTTTCGGAGTTAAACTCCACAAGCGTGTCCTGCGGCTCGCCGGCCGTCACACACACACGTCCACAGCGCAGCAGGCAGAGGCGGGGTCTGTTCTGAGTACAGTAAAGCCCCGTCTGTGTTGAGCAAAACATTACGTGAATCACTACGAGAATGGACGGAACGCGGAACTGTGGACTGATGTGGAGGTGCAGGCACTGCTGGCC